>NC_086250.1:43678238-43978238 GCF_021018805.1 Prinia subflava
ATGATCAACACAGTCACTGCCACTGGTGTGGCTGGCAGAGCAAGCTCAGAACGGAATGATAATCACATGAGAAATCAGGTCCATACTGAAGCACGTCTGGCCACCTGGCCAGCAGCATCTCAATTTGCCAGCTTGAAACCAAAATAACTGAAGTGTAACAGATTACAAGATTACTCTGACAAATGCTGGTCCAGTAACTAAGAACACTTCTGCTCACAACCACTGACTATTGCTCTGGAACAGATCCCCAGCTGCCCAGCAGACTGGCAGAGTGGAAAACCCTGGCTCAGAGATGGGCATCATCCCTCAGCGTTACTGACAGCAGTGGGACAAATTTCCTCTGCTCATTTCCCCTCCTCCTTTCAGCACGCTCAACAGGATGAGTTTTGTCTTCACTACAACTCACAATTAGATAGCTGAAGATAACAGGAGGATTTCTACAACCAATATCAGGACTCTTTTGTTTAGAGCTACAATGAGGAAATTCCTCCCCACTGACAGGCTTTTGAACAACAGGCAAAATTAATACATTCTCATTAGAAATCATTATTTCTGCTATTATGTAGCCATACTAAAGCAAAACAAAACACTCAGCTTGTAAGTTCTTGGAAAAAACAAGAAGCAGCATGCATGGTGATCACTGGCACAGTAACTAACTACTACTTTCTTGTTAAAAAGAACATTTCCTGCTTAGTACTATGAGTCAATATTGGACTGTTTACTTACTGAAGGATCTACAAGTAAAAGGGAAGCTGGTCATTTATTAGATTAACCCAAGTTTGGAGAGGAAAGCAATATAGAGGCAGCAAGTATGAAACACAACTCCTTGCACAACTTAAAATGGTGTTTCTAAGAGCTTGTTTTTCCCTTTCTCAACTGAATTTAAAAGGTATTGCCAGTGGGAAGTTGTTAACACAAGAATTAATTTTCAGCATCATGCAGTTCTGCTCTGGCAGAAAAGGTGCAGCAAAGGCTTCTCTCATCTGTCTCCTAAAATTTAACCTGCCAAATTTGCCTGCCACTTTTCAATCCTCTGGATCACAAAGGCTGTCTTTAGGTAAGATGACACAGAGCACTTGTGTGGAAGTGGGAAGGCAGTGTGGAAGTGATAGAGAAATTGTACTGTCAATATACTTACTGGGGTTTTTTAGGACAGGTAAAACCCACCTATCATTTGGTACTGGAAAGAACAGATACAACAATGCCCACTGATACCAGAAAAATTACACAGTGCTTACCTGCGACCACATTCTGAATATTTACCAATATTTTTTAATATTAAGGCAGCTGTTAATCGGATGTGTTTAGTTACTGGTCCCTCTTTTTCATCCTATGAAAGTAAAGACAAAAAAATGTAAATGCCCTGCAGTCAGTAGCAGGAAACAATTAATATCTAATACTTGATTCAAACAATACTCACTGTGAAATCTCTGAAGACAAGGTTTCTTGATCCTCTCCTTAATGCCATTAGGGCAGCACTCGGATGATTCACAATGGCCTTCTGTGCTCTGGGAGTAGAGGCAGTAGCCCCTGCAGGTGGCTGCCTACATTAGTAAAGAAAAAATTATTAAAAATAAGCTTTGCACTGCTTTCTAGACAACTAACAACTCCGAAAACTTATTTTACAATTTTTAACCTATCTGAACAGAGACACAAAGATCCATTATCGCTTGGTGCTGATATATGACTGCTTCCACAGAGATAAGCCTTACTGTAAAGCCTCCAGAAGAGTCATACACTTTATTTCATGTGAAAAAACACTTCTCTTGAAGAAGTTCTGCTCATCACCCCTGACACTTGTGATGGAAAAGTAATATATTGTACTAATAAAACAGCCATTTCCTGAAATGTACCAATTTAACAGGATGTTTTATCAGACAGGAATTGTGATAACAGCTATGCAAATGCCACCAGAAATTTGGCCAGCAAAGGCCCTTAAAGTATAACTACTTGAAACTTGACACAGCTCATTGGGATCACTAGAAACTAAGACAACATAAAATACATATTAACTGTGATTAGTGAGGAGCAATATAGTTATGTTCTAAGACATAAAACATGTAATTGTTACATCATATCAAACATTTGTAAAACCAATTACCTGTTACTGCAGCTTTTAGACTAAGATTAATAAATTAAGCAGGGTATAACAAACATAGCAGAAGCAATTTCTCCATTTTCAGTATCAACACTGAAGTCAAAGCTGTATTTCATTTAAAAACTTGGAAATTACTCATGTAATCAGAGTTCAGAATGTATAAATATGCAACTTCACTTAATGATTTAGAGTCATAATGTCATCCTAAAAAACAATTTGCAGTATTAGTGGTGAAAAATATCACCACACTTCAATATTTTGAGCAATGTTATTATGGACTCTATTAATACCCTAGTAGAATCTGGTTAAGAAGTATAAATAGTGCTTACTTGTAAATGTAGCATAAATCAAATGTAAATGTTCTGTTTTTTTGAATGAATGCTTGTGAGAGATTTATTTAGGTATCTTACACTGAAAGTGAATATTCCAAGAATAAAACTTGAATTCTCTATTTAGAGAAACTTTTTTAGTAATCTGAGGTTCTAACAGCAAGGAAGACCAGCTAAAAACTGGGTTACTGTAGTAATAGACAGACTGCTCCCTAACATCTTAGCTCATAATCACTCTGTCATCCTCTCCAAAGAGAAATAATATATACAATATAAAAATATATAAAATAAAATATGTAATATATGAAATAAATAGAAGGCTTTATGAAGCAGAAGGAGAATGGCAGGGGCTGAATTAAGAAATGGTGGGCAATGACATGTTTCTAGAAGACCGAGTACCACAGTAAAGTAATTATTGTCTTCATTTTTAATTTCTGGAACATTTTTGGTCTCCTCATATTGAGAAGCGCAGGGACTCATCAATGGAGGCTGTTCTGAATGTCTCTCTCCAACAGTTACCACACTATATTTTGGAAAGCTGAATTACTATTGTCTTGATTCTAGAAATATTCAAAAAGTGACAACTACAATAACTTAGGAAGATATTTAAAAATTATCTTCTCTTTTTAAGTTTGAAGAAAAAAGAAACTGAGAAAAAGTCACTGAGAAACCAAGTGAACTGACTAATGTCTGTGGGCAAGTATCTCTCTCTCAAAACATCTAGATTTCTTGAATTTCTTTAATTGTATTATCAACTTAACTTAAAACCCTACCATTTATGTTGCAATTTAAAGTAATCTTCTGCACCACTCCCACAGAGCATTAAGAATTTTCACCTTTGCTTCAGTGGCAACAAGGAAAAAAAATTACCATGAATCCAAAAGGATTCCAATGCATAAAGCTACAGTCAACATACAGTTAAAATTGCTAGTGCTACCTGACCTTCCAGAATGTAATACTCAGCTACCTCTGAAAACCAGAAGAGAAAGAGTTAAAATAATAAAACTTGAAAAGCAAAGAAATACAGAATTAAGGTATAAAACCAATTCTGTAATGCAGCTTTACACTGCCTAACTGGTTCTAGAAAAGCCATTACAGATTTTTTTCAGGTGTGTATGGTCTTATGATAGACAGAAAGGATGCTAAGGGTAACGGGCCCTCATCTGTTACACTGTGCTCTGTTTCAGTGCCAGCACTGGTAACACCATCTGAAGTCTATGAGGTAGGTGTAACTTCTACTAAATAGTGAGGGATTAAGTGAAGAAAGTTCACCTAATAAATGCCTAAAAGTTGGTGACTTAAACATGCTTTGTTTCAGTACCAATTTTTTTTAAGCTGCTTCAGAGCTCCGTCCAAGAGTTTAATGATATCAGATTTAATGATATCAGATTTCACACTATCAGTTTTGAGCTGATGTATCTGACACAGTTCTAGGACTCTGAAAAAAGTAAACTAAGCCAAGACTTCGTAGGACAGCTTTCAAACATGAACCTGTAAGACAGCTTGAGGTGAGCTGCTGGAATGAACTTAGGATTTCATCTGACAGGTCACTGATTCTGGAAAGCAAATTATCAAGTCTTGTCTCCCCCATGTAGCTGCCGGATGCTCTTTCCAGCTGTGCAAACAGAACTCTGGGGCAGTGCTGTAAGGTGGAGGACACACTACACTTCACTAAAATCTTCCTGTTTGTTAAGTGAGGAGACCA
Source organism: Prinia subflava (assembly GCF_021018805.1). NCBI lineage: Eukaryota > Metazoa > Chordata > Aves > Passeriformes > Cisticolidae > Prinia > Prinia subflava. The sequence continues at coordinate 43,682,371 of NC_086250.1, forward strand.
AAAGTAACAGAAAGGGAACCTTTACACTTTCACAAGACAGTCAAGTGTATTAACTGCTGGCAGTGCTGACAGAGAGAAGTCTCATCTCTTCCTTGTGTTCAGCCCACCTCCTGTACTGGTGTTCAACTGACAGTAAGGCAAATAGATTCCACTCATGTGGCAAGCCCCTCTTTTGTTCTATGAACATTTTTTTTTAAAGTACAAATTGATTTACCATGCAATCTAACAAAAACTAAAGCTAGCTCCCTCACTGTAAGCAATGCACAGCCCTGAGAAGCAACAAGTGATGTCACAGAGAGTCAAAACAGAATGATAAAATCATTTAGGCTGGAAAACACTTCTAGGACCACCTAATCACTGCCACATCCACCACTAAACCATGTCCCCTATGCACCACATCTGCACATGTTTTGAGATATAAAACATCCTATTTTGAGCAGAGGAATGTTCTCATTTCAATCTGTTTTCTGAAATCACATCCTTAGTGTCTCCTGATATTACAGTCTCAGTATTTTAGCAAGATGTGGTAATGCATGTAAATTCCTGCTTCTGAATCTGACCTAATTAGGGAATTCTGCCTCAGAAGAGGGGATGTATGAACAGTTTTTCTCTTGTGAGTACCTGTGCCAATTTAAAAGAATTTTGTGAGGACACATAGCTACAGGGATGTGTTATCTGTGTGATGGAACACTATGAAAAGGCAGAATTAAGAACACATCATGTTAGCAGATAGTGTCAGCCCTACCCCTCCCACTTACCAAGTATTTAAGACTACATTACCATAATTTTTTTGTGGTTTTCCAAGGTCTGAGTGTTGCTCAGTTTAATGAAACAAGGCACCAGAAAATAATTACAGGTCTGTGTTAAGATGGTTTTTCTATATTAAAAAATAAAAGGACTCTTAAACCAAATTTCTCAGTTTTCATAACTTAACTCTCTCTGCTGCCTCCAGCAGCTTGGTAGCAGTTTTACAAGCCACAGAACAGAACAGCAAAAATCTGCCTGGAACCATGTAACTACATCTAAAGCGATTCCAGTCAGTTACTAACAAAGATCAGGTCTTAACACAAGTAACTGAACCTTGAACAACTCCACTATTAACACAGCCAGCCCCAAAGCCTCACACCAATGGGGTTGCACTCTCCAGTATTAATTCCAGATGGTCAAAATCATTCCAGGAAAGAGAAGAGCTAAATCTGATTTCAGATAGCAACGCAAAATCAGAAGACTCTGAGGAGTCTATCATTTATCTTTCTTGCTTGTATAAAGGAAGGTTTATTAGAACAATCCCTGGATCAAATCAGCACAAATTCAGACCACAAAACTGGAAGGAATACAGCAAGTTACAAGACAATCCATCTCAGCTGTGTGACACATGAACTGTACACAATAATTTTCCATTTGTATTACAAGGACTTCCCTGCTATAAGGAAAGTTATAAAATGCTGTCCAATCAGGCAAAAAACCAGGGGAACATGTTGAGAACAATGTTCATCATAGAGTTTTGACCCACATACTTTAAAGAATTACCTAGGGTTTTTTTAAGGTAACTGCAACTACATCAGAATCTATTCCTTATCCTGTTTGTCTTACCAGAATGGACCTCAACTTTCATTATAGATTCTTATATTGCAGAGTTTCACCTGATAAGCGAAGTTATAAACAGATTCTTTCAATAATTTCTAATTCTCTTATTTTCTCTATTGTTAATGAGGTTCAAGTCTCTTACTTATTGGAAGGCTTCTGATTTCCTGCTTGTCCATGTTCATCTTGCTTTAATCCTGCAAGCAAAGCATCTCTGGAACAGTGCTTATCCTGTTTGGGGAAAAGAGAGGGAAAGTAAGAATGGTGTGTGGAAATTCACCATGAAAATCCTACTGTTTTCTGAAGTAATATGTGCAAGAAAATCTGCACCTGTAAATGGGTGATGAAGGAAAACCTCTGCCGCTGGAAAGGTTCACATCCCTCCCATAAGCACTGCCCTGGGTAGACATCTTTTCCTCCATGTTCGGTTGCTGCATGATAGAAAACCTGTGACGGTGTCTGAAACCACCTACAAAAAGAGGGAAGGGGAAATTAATTTTTTTTCCACAATTAATGGTGAGGTACAAATGTAATGAACATTAACTCATAGTGGTTAACTTTTTTTTTTCTGAATTGAGACATGTATTGATAAATGGCAAGTTGCAAAATTTTGAAGGGAAAAACATGTACACATTACCAGTGAGCTACCAATAAATGCCAACATGATTTTTCCAAATCTGATTGCACTATCATGGTTCTATTTTCTACTTAACACTTCACCAAAGAAATAATGTATGTTAATTCCAATAGACCCATTCTCTGCAATATAAGCAAAATACAGCAACAAACTATGAACAGCTATACCAGATGAGGTTTATATAAATATATTTATAGAACAGAATCTCTTATATTCCTGTTCCCATTTTCCTTCCTCACCGGCAGTCAGACTCAGACCTTATTTAAATCTGATCAGCTTGGTGGTTGGCCCTCCTCAGGACTCATTCCAGCAGGTCCATGTCCTCCCGGTGCTGGGGACCCCAGACCTGGGTGCAGCCCTGAAGGTGGGGTGTCACCAGAGCAGAGTAGAGGGGCAGAATCCCCACCCTTGACCTTCTGCAACCTGCACTGCAAGCGCACACACTTGGCTCATGTCCAGCCTCTCCTCCCCGGCACCCCCGAGTCCTTCCCAGCAGGGCTGCTCTCCACCTGTTCATCCCACCTGGGCTGATTCCAGGGTTTGTCCCGATCCAGGTGCAGCACCAGCACTTGGCCTTGTCAAACCTCATGAGATCCCCATGGGCCCAGTTCTCAGGCCTGTCCAGGTCCCTCTGGATGGCATCCTGTCCTTCAGGTGTGTCACCTGCAGCACCCAGCTCAGTGTCATCTGCAAATGTGCTGAGGGTGCACTCGATCCCTTCAGCCCTGTCACTAATGATGTTATTAAATAACACTGGTCCCAGTACACACCCTTGAGGGACACCATGTGTCACTGATGTCCATCAAGACTCTCAGCCATTGATCACCACCCTCTGGATATGACTGTCCAACTAATTCCTAATCCATCTAACAGTCCACTCATCAAATCTATCTCCCTCCAATTTAGAAAGAAAGATGTTGTGGGGGACCACGTCAAAGGCTTTACAGAAGTCCGGATAAATGACATCTGTAGCCCTCCTCTTATCCTTTGATGTAGCTACTCCATCACAGAAAGCCCCTAGGTTGGTCAGACAGGATTTTCCCTCAGTGAAGCCACGCTGGCTTTGTTTGTTGTTACCCGCTCACCAGCAAGGGTACGTCTCCTTTGACCCTCCTTTCCTTACTAATGTATCTGTACAAGCCCTTCTTGTTACTCTTTGCGTACCATGCCAGGTTCAGTTCCCGTTTTGCCAGCTCTGTTCCACTCCTTTGTCCCCAGAGATTGCCCTGACAATCTCCCTTAATAGCTGGATGTCTGCCTTCTTAAAGTTCAAGAGCCTGACTTTACTCCTTAGCTGACTTGTATTTCTCAAGACTGCAAGCTCCACCAAAGCATGACTGCTGCAATCTAGGCTACCTCCAATCTCACGCAGACACAAGATACACTATTGTAACATACATAAACTGGTAAAGGAGAATTGCTGTGTTTCAAAAAACATGACATGAAAATCATGAATGACTCAAAGCATTGGGGTTTAGCCTATCTTATGTATCTCAGATGTTACAAATTAAGCCCTTTACTCCAACAGAGAAAAAATGGCCAAAAGATTTAGCAGCTCAAAATTCACTTCAACACAACTAACCCGGCTCATCAACACCCACTTAAGGCTTGGACCAAAGAGGTCTAGAGACCGAACTGGTGTCATTTGGGAAGTCACTGCCACCAACTGCCCTCACACTCTCACCTTATGAACAGCAGATCAGTGAGTGCTTTGATCCAGCCACCTCCTTCCACATCCCACTGCCCATTTCAGTAGTGTCCATTGCACAAACGTACCAGCAACTGATGCCTAGGCCATACTGATACCTGAACACTACAAAGGCATCAAAGAGCTAATTTCACCCACAGACAAGTCTTAGTTATAAACTGAATGCTACTGCAGGAACCACCTGTAATACAGCAGTTACCTTCTGCATGGGCAATAAATACTAGTCTCTTTAAAAGCATTGATCTTTTACATGCCAGTTACCTCTTACTGAAGGGAAGCTGAGAAGGAGAAATATCTGCCCCTTGCTGTTGGTCCAGATAACTCACAGCAGGAAATGAAAATAAAATGTTTTACGTCTACACTGGCTCAACAGCAGGTGTTTCAGAGGACAGAAAGAGGTCTTTCCACAATAAAGGGTAATCAACTTAAGCCTGGCACTAACCATTTTATGAATAATTTCTGGCAGAGACGAAACAAATTTCATGGCCTAAGTGAAATCCAAAATACAGTGCAAAACATTTCATTCAACATGGCAAAGCTTCAGAAAAATAAATCTATTTCAGCTATGTTGGCTCATTCACTGTTTAATATATTCAATGTTACACACTTCAATCACTGATCTAAAAAGATTCAAACTTACTACCATTTTGCAGAGAAAAAACTATTTCTCCTTAAAGAAACACCTAACTATAGTAATAAAAAAAGCTTACATACTGACAATATGGTCAGTTCTGTCTAGACTTTCGTTTCCACACTTAATGGAACACTAATGTTTCCACACTTAACAGAACATCCATGGTTCTGTTCCACTGCTGAACAGAACATTAACAGCTGACTTGACAGGCACTGAAGATTCAATAGCATTTTCATTTTACTCTTTAAATACAAAGCAATTCAAGAGCAGACATCTGCCTACCTGTGAAACAAACCAGCAGCTTTTAAATTAAGCTGCATACAATTAGCAGTACTTGCAGACAGCTGAAGTTCAAAGGAAAACACCTACTTTCTGTTACATCCTTAATGCAAAGTAATGTGCTGACTGACACCTTTTGGAATTTCACTTCCACTTCAGATATTAAATCTCAACACATCTGCCACAGACCAATCATTTCAACCATTTGCATAATTCAGCCTCATCTCATTGTAGTCTTTAGACACTACTGTATCTGTGGCATTTCAGATCTTTGTCTAATGTTTCCTAATTCAGTTCTAAAAAAATCCAAACCAAAACACCAACACACACCACTGGAATGTTGCTGACTGTAGCAGCCAAATTAGTCAGTAGGAAAAGAATATGCTATTTTATTTATTCGTATTTATCCTGCTTCGCAATAAAATGTTTAAGGCCTTCACTGACTTCTGCATTGCATCTTTGAAGGAAAACATAATGCTAGGATTTTTTGAGAATTAAACTAAAGAACATGCATAGAGAAATCAGTGAAAATTACTTTTTCAAATGTGCCTCCTGTCATATCTCTCCAGTTAGTGACAAATATCACAAAAACCCCCAGTATTCTATCATCCTATTGTGATGAAACTGCCTGCTTAATTGTAGGAAAAAAAAAATTGCTAAGGAATTGAGAATGAAACCAAGAAATGAATGTGAGGTTCACACAGACTAATGACCCACTCAAAAGAATCTTGTTTACCACTTAAACTACTCAATACAAACAGCTAAGATTAAGAGCTATAAATAAAAAAATGTGGCAATTCCAGATTTTTATGTCTAACAGAACCAGGAAGCCTACAGGAGATTTGATACATCTGTTTTTAATTGGAGTGTTCAAGGAATATGAATAAACAATATATTCTTGAGGAAAATGCTAACTTAATATCTCGGTTCTCTCTTCCCCACAGAGAACGTCAAGTGTAATACTTATCTAAACTGGTTTTAGGCTGGGACTGAAGTAACTATTTTAAAGGTGACAGCATAAAAACAAGAGCTGTGAGTCATGTGAACTAAATCTATTAATGCAAAAATCTCTGAAAGCTTTTGAAAAGAATGAAATTTAACTATGAACAAAAAGCAGTACAGGAAGTAACAAATGGCCAGATAAACTAAAGCAACAGAAATAATACACTAGGCATGGAGTAAAATATAAAGTTAAGGCCTTGTGGCCCTTAACTTCAGTCTCAGGTAAACCTTCTGCAGCAGTATTTTAAGACAGACTACAAAATGACTGATAATATCAAGTAACTGATATTAATTATTAATTAATTTCTATTAATATTATTCTCCTGCCCCAACACAGCTCATCCTATGGAACCTTAGACACAGAATGAGTTTGGTGACTTACTTTAAAACTGTAGTTCAGCAAACTCCTCAATGTTATAAGCTGGCAAGGCTCCTGCTGTGACACTGCCCCAGCCTTTCATTTCAACCTCAATGCAACCTACCCGTACCTAGGCACAAGTTAATGCATCTACTGTGCAGCAGGCAGACTATGGCTCTACAGTTTTATTTATTAGTAGTAAGGGAGGAAACTACAGAGTAAGTAAAGCCTTACATATATTTCTTACATAGAGAAGTGTCACCTATCAAAGAAAGAAAAATCACTTTTAAAGTGAAAACAATGCAATGCTTTAAAAAGCGCCAGATCTCTATGTCTTGCATTGACTGAATGATCTTAGAATTATGTTTGCAAGGAATGAAAGAAACAGAAATTGCACCTTCAGGGGTTTCACACTGTCATTCAGTACTCCTATAATTCTGTTCAAATGCCTTATTTTCACTATCAGTTCCATACAGTTAAACTTCTCCATCTTTTCATCTCAGTTTTTTGAATTTCCCACCAACTTTCTGTCAAATCAGCTTTATGCTCTCTTTGTTATCCTACAGCAATGAAGCCCCTCACTCTTTCTTGTACCATCCTATATGTTATGCAATTTTTTTCACTCTTAATTTGTCTCCAGTTTTTGAACTGGCTATTTGACAATTACCTTTTTTCACCAATCTCTGCCTTTACCCAGAAACTAAGTACATTCACAAACCTAAGTTATTTTAAAAATCAGTGTCAAGATACACATACTTCTAATAAGAGCTGAATCAAGTTTTTATAAGCCTACATCTAAATGTCTGTAGTTCACCCCTCTCTAAGAGCAACAGCAGCAAATAAAAAAAAATCATGGCTGTCTAGTCTTAAGGTCCAGTTTCTTTTTACTTCCTTCCATCCTCTGGCATCCTCTGGCACACAAATGTATAATTACCAAAATTAGTCACAAGCCAAATAAGACTGCGACCAGGACATTGAAGTGCAACACCCTGCTCTTGCAAAACTGGAAACACAAGGAAATGACAAGACGTGATTTGTAACTGCAGTAACACAGAGAACAAGCTTCAGAGCTCAGAATTCTTTTAAAATTAACTACCTTAATACTTTTTGTTACTGAAGAATCAATATACTACAAGAAACTCACATAATACACATTTTATGCTCTGAAGTATGACTGAGAGCAGTTAAGTGTCTTGCCTTCCCCCATCTCATTCAATTTCCTCAACACTTTTCACTTTTTCTTTTCCCCACCGACAAAGAATAAGGTAACTTAAGGAAGCAGAATGGATGGAACTTGTACAACCACCTTCTATATACAATATCTGTTACATATCAGTAAAAGGTAAATAAAGGAGCCATTTACTTTTTACAAGATTGCCACAGACACATGAAGTTCTGTCCAGGTTTTTTCATTTGCTCTGCATGTTGACTTGCTGCAGTGTATGAAGGTGGCTGCAAATTCATCTGCTGGCCCTGTACTTGAACTGTGGGTATCGATGTTGCAGGTGTGCTCTGTAGAAAAAGTTAAAACAATTTTAAACAGGGCTTATTTCTAGACTTGACATACAGTTTAGTGCTTGTTGAAAGACTTTTTGTTTTACACCTTAATCCACCACAGATGTTCAATTTTTAATACTCTGAACTCTTAATAAGCATTAGTAAGACACAGTAACACAAGGGACATACAAATTTTACACTGTAGTACTTATACAGAATTTCTTAATATTCAAATAATAAACTTCATGCTCAAATTCCAATACAGAAGTATGACTGCAGAGAAATTTATCAAGGGCACTAGTGGAACAAAGGTTAACATTATTTTTCAAATGCTTTGAATTAAGAAAAGAAAAAAATCTCATGCAAACTCAAGGCATTGCAGTATCATCAGCACAGGGAATAGCATCACAGGCTCAGAATGCCTAATGATGCTGTACAACTCTTACACAATGAAAAGAGAAACATTTCATAAAGTAAAATTATGTTCCCTTTGCCTCCCCGCAACATAACAGGACACTTAACACTCAACTAAAATTATCTTTGAAACTACCTATAAATATATAAACCCAAACCAATTTTATTTCTTTTCCTGAATAATGGATACTAAATGCTGAACTTTCCATTTCAAAACAGTGTTTGTGTCAGAATATTGTTTCTCTTCTTTCTTTTTTTTTTTTCCTGGAAGGCTCTGGTCAGCAAGACGCTTGTAAGGATGATGACAGTAGAAAAATTAAACTTTTGAATATTATTTAGAGATGAAGACCTAACATTCTTTTCTTTCCCACTGTTTGAAAACAAATTCACACTCTAAAGAGAACAAATAAAATTACTTCCACGTCTGTGTAAGAATATGATAAGCGAACACTTTCAAGTGGTGCACATGTTTAGATCTTTACAGTTCTGTTACTGAGTAACTTTAGACTATCACTACAAAGAAACAAATAGCTAACTTCCATTTCTAACATTTCATTTGCATATTGATTTACATTTTCTTCCTGCTGCTCTCTGTTAGCACTGTGGATGGCAGTCACACAAGGTAGTGAGTTAAAAACGATCACATATTATACTACCAATAACATGACCCAAGGGACAGCAAAAAAGCCTGATCAAAAGCAAAATACATCCCATATCCAAACAATAAAACATGCCAAAATTAAGGAAAAACTCTGCCAAACAGCACAACTACTTATGATGCCTATGATCCGTCCACATATATGAAAAGTTGTAAAAAATTACCTGAGTTCATTAGTCATAACTACAAACTATTCTGAACTCAGCAATGATTTTCACCTGAAGATCTCTAAGCTTTTTCACAAAACGGGAAATGTGTCATTCATAAGGTAACTTATAGCAAAAGGTGAAGCCTTTTTTAATATCAACCACTGCTTAAAAAGGCATTTTAAAAATCAAGCTGCAAGTAAAGTAATGGAGGGTCAGCAGTACAGCTTGTTTTGCCACCTTCCTTTGGCATTCCAGTATCAGTATATTCTGATGGTCTTTTATGTGACTTTTTATCCCTGTAGAACTTCAGTCTCATTTAATGTGCTGAAAAGAAAACGAGCTTTCTGAATAAATTCAGTATTTCATTTAATTCTCATCATTCAATGTGTGGTTTATGTATTATTTACTCCATTCAGAGCAAACCCTGCAATTAATCTGGAATTATGAATTTTCTCAAGGATTTATCTGGCAAGCTCTCTTAGTGGTATTCAAAGGTTTTAATATGATCTCATTGAAAAATTGTTTATTTAAACTAAGTTGATCTGAGATACACAACACAAAATGTTGCATGCTGAAAATGAAAGAGCTAAGAAAGATAAAGAAATTTTCAGGACAAAAAGTTGTAATTCAGTTTCCTCTACCATTTTTTTCCACATTTTTTCCCTGTGAGAAAAAAAGCTTGTAAATTAAATAGAAGCATGTAAAATAGTTGCTGTTGTTTAAAATTCTGTTCTTACTGTTCTACTGTGGAGTACTTTCACTCACACTTGGTGGACACAACTTCCACGTCTTTTTTAAGACAAATCCATTGCTTGCCTATCAGCTTTGCTGATATAATTTTAAATCAACACGTAAAGCAAAGTTGTATTTGATCCTAGCACTTTTTACTTCATTTTAGAAATGAAAGCTTTACAGTCAAACATCACAAAGCTTTCCTCTCTTCATTCAAGAGATCAGAAAGATTCACAAAGATCAATACGTATTTTTGGTTTCCTTTTCCCTCTACTGTCATGTACCAGTTTAGTTATGCATGACACATGGGATATCACTAAAATTAGGTATAGCCTTTGTTCTTCAGAAATGAAACTCCTTTTTTTCCCCAGAAATATACCTAGAAATACTTGCTGTGAGCTACCTACTTTACAGTGCTCATACACACTGATTATGTAAATTCACTTATTTCTTTAAACGATGACAGACATTAACTCTTCCCTAATGAAGTCTTTCTGAGGAAAGTAACATCATAAAGCCTTTCCCTGGGGCATAAACTTCCCAAAAATTTCCTCCTCTCATAAGAACATCTAATGAATCCATGTTTCCCAAGAACACAAATGCCCACTACTCCGCTACACTTGAAAGCACTTCACAACATCTTTTTGTAATCAAATTAGACTTCTCCATGATAAAATTTGCAACTGCCACCACTTAGCCCTTTTCTCACAGGATCTAAGGACTGAAAGGTACCTCTAGAGCACTATCACCTATTTCAGTAGGGTTTACACTCAACCCTTAAGTACACAAATACAAACCCTTAATGCCTGTACAGTCTACTTACAGGGCAGATATGAGAGCCTACTTTTAATAAGCAGGTGGAGATTTTATATCTAGACTGGGTTGACTTTAGACAGAGATACTGGAGAGAGGGAGGAAATTCAGCCTGGTCATAAAAACCAAGAGCACAACTAAGAGCTTTCTGCTAACTAGAACGGACTGTTTACAAAGATATAATTTAATTATATGCACAAGAGCTCCTACATTTGGGCACACAAGCCCCCTGTGTGGCAGGAATAACAAACCCTATGAGTTGAGGCCAGATGTGGTCTCCACTTAAATTTCACAGAATCAATGTTGCTCTTCCCTTTATGCATGAACAGGTAACTTTTTTATCATGATGCCTGCCCATTCTGTTTACAAGGCCTACTGCGACACCAGCAAGAGAACACTGTGCATCCCAGGGCGTCAGGGATTCTGTTGACGTGTAGAGGCATATGCAGCTTAAAAACATTAAACTGCATGTTCTCCCCACCACTAATACGTGCACAGCTACTGTAAATAAATGTAATTAAAAAAGAAAGTAAATTATTAGTAAAAATATTTTTAAAGTATAGTAAGACTTACAGCTTGATATGACAAAAATTTTATTTAGTTTATTCATCTTAATGAACATTATCTATAAAAATGTGTAAGCTGAAAGCAAATAGAGCAGTGTGAGAAAGGGGTCAAGTGGATAAGCAGGCACCAAATTAAATGTTCTTTTCTTGTTAGATTACTGAAGTTTATGTCTCCTTGCAACAGTGTGCTTCACAAGTGAAGGGCAATAAAAGCACAGAGATTCTGTATTTCACTACTTCCAGCTGAGAAACTCATTTGCTCTGTGGCTAGGAATGAATTCCACCTCCTGGAGCTACACACCTGCTTTCTGGTACACGGCAATTCTCAGCTTTCCAATCAACAAAGGCAAGGTGCAAACAGCCAAGGCCACACAGATTTTGCCCCCTAAATTTCAACACAAGCATGTTTCAAGTGGGCAGCCTTTAGAGAAATGGGCGTGTGTTGTTTGTGAGGGAATGACAGTGATGAGCAAGGAAGTCATTACTTTAAAAGCCAGATGAGGCAATTTAAATCAGATATGCCCAATTCTAAGAACTTGGTGTGATATCAGAGCATTCTTTTAAATCACACACTAATTGGGACAAACCAACATGGTTATGTTCAACAGATGTTTTGGAGGCGTTTGAAGAAGAATAAAAAATGTGGCAAAGAAAAGCATACAAATAGGTAATTGCTCATTTCTTTTTCAACCACCAGCCTAGCACAATGCCTCAGGAAAGCAATAAACCACAAACAGAGAACACCAAAATAAAAGGAAGCCAAAAAAGAACAGTACCAGTTCTGTCTCCTCTCAAGAGTACATTTCATGAGCTTACAAAATATAGATGGAGATATAAGAATGGGTACACCCTGTGTATCACATGTACCTATTCTGACATAACTAATAGATCCCCCTTTTTTATCATAATGCAAAACATGAAAAGAAATTTTCAAATATTCAGTACACATACAGTTATTTCTCAACAAGATTTGCTGATGTATACAATTATATAGGGAATAATCTCAGATTATATACCCAAGAAACCTGTATTTGTCTAATTGGATTTTAATGCCACTTATATGGGCTGTTCCATAAACAGCCAGTATACAATTTTCATTATTTTAATAGGCCATTTAAATTAACATTTTTCCCCAATCACACTGTATCATCCCATTCCAAACTACCATTCATATAATGAAACAAATTTCTCTTAACTTCTACATTTCTCTCAGGATTATTTAATTCTTTCTTGCTTTCCTTAGATAGCAGGAGTTCCACTCCTGCCCTATTTGGTCATCCTTCCTTATCTTCAAGCATCTTTCCTTTCTCCTCTCTCTGTAGCTCACTACAGTGAATCCTACTGTAGTTGCATAACCAATAGTCTCCTTCCTTTTCTGTCCTTTGAACCTCTTTTTTCAGTCTTCCTCTTTGGTTTTACTTTTTATCACAATTTTTTTTCTCCTCTCCCTTTCACCCTTCTCTGAAATACAAGCTTAAAATAAAATCTTAAGCTAACAAGCAAACAGGAAATCACACACTAAAAGTTTCAGCAGCTATGTAATTTTGCCATAGCTAATATCCCTTTATTCTCTGCTCCTCACGGTTTTTCTCCATTGGATTGTATTTCTAATAAATTTCACAATGTTTGCAGTAAAAACCATGCTCTCCTTTTTCTTCTGCAAGACAGCTAGTACACACTTTGGTACTTCTGAAAAGGATGAAACAATGCAGATGTTCAAATGAAAAAAATATTCCTCATCTGCTTCCTTTCAAAAAAATCAGGAACAAGGAAGCTGCTTATCAGATGAGGAACACAAAATATGAGGGGGAAAACAGAAAATAACACAAGGCCTAATCTTAAATGAAGTAATCACTAAAATTTACACCAAATTCATGAGAAAAATACCCCTAAAAGCAGACTTAATATTAGAAACATTTAGCATCTCCTTTTCCAGAAAAGCAATGGCTATTGCAGCTGCTCAGCAGCTTTAGAGAAAGAAAAAGAGCTGGCCTGGTACTGTTTATAATCCAACACATTTATTTTAAAGAAGTGGTGAAGATCTCTGCAAATTCTAAGCCAAACTACGATGATCACTATATCTGAACAGAATACTCTAAAATGGGTTCATACCTGCAATATTATGATAGACATGATTCGTAAATATACAGACATATGGCTAAGGCAAATAGTTAATGAATAAATTTTTCACCAAGATAAAACTAATTAACTCATTTCTTCCACATTTCTGTAATTCTGAAGAAAGGAAAGGCATCCCATAGACAGCAAAATGAGCAAACTTTCAGGTAGGGTGACATTAAACCCAGTTCTTCTGCTCTGTAAATTTCTACCAAATGGCAAACCCAGCAGGCAGCATTTCTGTTTGTACAGGTAATGAAAACTCTAGTAACTATTAATGATAGTTAGGTACTGATGTAATTATGTAATGATAGTAATGATAGTTAATGATACTAGGGATAGTGTAAAAAAGAAACTATCAGCACAGATCTTTTTTTCTATCCTCCCCCTCTAGTATCATGATGTACATTATCAAAATTAAATGAAATAGTTAAATGTATTACTCCCTTTTCAAAATTCTTAAAATCTGATCATTTAGTAGCTGCCTGATATACAACTGCAAATTCTTTTCATGTACATATTGAGGGAATAAACAGACATATTCCACTCAAGAAAGCCACACCATTTTGTACTTCAGCCAAATCCTTAGCAAAGCTGTAACATAAATTCAGAATGTGTAACAGCTAAGGATACTCAGTGTAAAAAGCAAGGCATAGCTTATACATCCACACTTCAGAAAATCTAGGATGTTGTCCCTATGCTGCTAACAGAAACTCTTCATTTTGGTCAAATTATTTCTATTAAAAACAAAGATAAATAACATAAAAAAATACAGATCTCCCCTCAACACAACCTAAGTGAAATTTTAAGAGTGATTACAAAGACATTCAAAGACATTTTAAGAATTAATTCTGTGAACTGTCACAGTTAGAAGCAAAAAGTAGAGAAAGTAAAAAAGGAAGGAACTTGTTAACTGTTAACCCTGATTTTTGACAACTAGAAAAGTCAACAGTTTTCAAGAGCAACCTAACTTGTCACAGAAAATGAAGCAGGACTAGCCAGCACTTTTCACATTGACTTCTAGGTGTGTATAAGCCCATAGTGTCTATGCCTTCTACTCTGTCAAAGGCAAACAAACCCCCAATCAAAACCAAAACAAACAAACAAAAAAGGCAAGAAATAGAAGACCCCTGTACCCCTGTTACTCCAAGGTCAAAATGTACTAACATACACACACTCAGGACTTCATTTCCTCTCTCTGGTCTGTCAGAACTCTAAACTGTCAGACCTACCATTCTATTCCCTTCACTCCTATTCAGGTTAGGAATGGGCTTTTTGGAGAGTGGTTTTGGTCTATGTACAAAACTAAAATAAATTCTAGGGAACGGAATAACCTCTAACATCACTGTTTTACTAATTAATACTCCTGATGTCCATACCTCATTCCTAGTAAAGTGTTAGGGAGTAACCACTTTCAAAAGGTTCAACAAATTCAATCAAGGGACAAAAAAGGCCAACAACCCCCACCAAAGCTTGGTTTGACAAAAAAAAAACCACCCCAAAACCCCAAACAATGCCTGTTTTATTGATAAACATTGTAAATATTTTGTAATGAATAAATATAAATATTTCAACAAATTTACAAAATAATACTTTCTCCTAACTGTAGTGAACCCACAAAGCAAGACCTTGAAGACCAACTTTAAATGCAGGAACCTCAACTCATTTCAGCCAGCCAGATACAGGTGTGTTTTTTTCCTGAAAAAACATATTCACCCCTCCACAGAGACTGAGAATAAAATGCAGAACAACACTGACATTTTTACAAGACCATCCAGCAAATCATTGTTGTTTTCAGAACATTTAATCCTTCAAGGAAGAAAATAGTGAGCAGAAGTTCTTTCCTCACTGCGTATTATCAAGCTACAAATTTTGAATTCCACTATTGTCACTGATATTGAAGAAGTATGTAAACTGTTTAAACTTTAGTCTGTGGAAGAACAGAAAGCATCATTTCCTGAATATCTGAAATACTAAGAGAGATATCGAACGAGCTCACATTTTCAGCCATGTTATTTCACATTATTAGTCAGAATCACAGAATAAACATAAAAAGAACACTGCAACATACCTGTGTGACCATGCTTTGTATATACGTGGTTGGATGCTGCTGCTTTTGTTGAACAGCACTTTCTATTGCTACTTTCGCTACAGTGCTTGGATCCGCTCCAGCTGGCACAGCAACCATAGTTGCACTGCAACCAGCATTGTTGGGGTCACTGATTGTAACAATTCTAACTCCTACTTTATTTGGAATTCCTGGAACAGTTTCCCTGTCATTATCCTCTGCTGGCCTCTTTGCAGTTTTGCATTCTGCTGTGCCATTGGTAGACCGAACTTCGGAGGACAGGGTAGACTGGGACACTCTAGGTCCTGAGTGTGGAACTGCTATGATTTGATGCCCCTGTATAACAGAGGCTGTAGATTGTGGTGAGACAACTACACTTGGGCGTTGCTGAGGCACATCTGAATTCAAACTTGAAGCTAGAGGTCCATTAGGTAAATCAGTGTTGGTACCACTAAGTTGCTGGGTTAACAGTTTTGCAGCCTCCTGTGTACCGCTTACAACAGGTGAACTACTCAAAGTTAATACAGGCCCATTAGAAATTCTTTCCCCTTGATCACCTTTGGCAGTATCTTGCTGCGTGGCATCCAAATTCCCTTGTTGTTCCACTGAAGATATCTCACCATTTCCTACATGATTGGAAGTTTTGTGATTTGGAATGTTTTTGCTCAAATGAGAACAATCTCCTTTATCAAAATCACAGATTCCATTAACTAGGGGCTTCTTCAAATCACTTTTAATTTCCTGTGTGTCCGTTTGTTCAAAGTTCTGCTTTCCAGGAGCTCCGTTCTCACCCATTTCTAATGATGGCCCATTACTGACTTGTGAGCACTGATTGGCCTCATTCTGTGTTTTCCCTGAGTTAGAAGGAGGTAGACTGGAGTCACTATACTTTCTCCCATTTAAAAGACTTCCCACCTGCATTTCACTTTCTTTTGCATCCCCATTGCTGGTGTTTGCAGCTCCTCTTCGGCAGGAAGGATTCTCCATAACTTCAATTTTACGTTCATGAATGTGTAAACCTGTTGCTTCCTTTGCTTCTTCCTCCTTTTGGCAAATTATTTTATCACCTTTGAATGGGGGAGCAGCAGTACACGGTGATTGTCCAGCTGAAGGTGCTTGAGTAGCTGGAATGGTTTGCACCTGTAGCCCAACTCCTGTCTGTGCTCCACTCACTGAAATTCCGGCTGGAGCAATGATCTGAGTTGCATTTCCCTGACTCACAGTTGCAGTAGCAAAACTCGTATTTGGCACAACTGTTATCGTAACCTGGTTGCCAGTAGTCCCTTGGAAAATAGTTGCTGGGCTGTTCGAGATCAACTGGCCTGGCAATATCTGTAAATTAGAAATGGGTACTGTTTGCACTGCCCCTTGGGGTGGGATTGCACCCGGGACCAGCTGAACATTTTGCTGTCCCACTAGCAGCTGCTGAGCTGGAGACTGTCCTTGGACTCCAAAACCTGGTGTCTGGTTATTGGCCATCTGATAAACCACCTGAGGGCTAGGAGCTCTTGCATTGTTAGGTGGAGGAATCTGTGGAGCTGGGAGTATAAGCTTCCCCCCCGGTGTCGAGGGGCCTCTTTTTGGAAGAAGCAGTTGTTTTATCAGGCTAGACTCACCAGAGTTGGGCTGGCCAACTCCTGTATTAGCTTGTTGTGACTGAACTTGCATTTGCATCGGTTGTTGTACCTGTACCTGCTGCTGTGACGATGCTGGTGAATGTTGCTGCTGCTGCTGCCTCTTTACAGAAAGCATCTGGCTAACAGTAGGAGGGGGTCCTTGTGACTGAGGAGTGGTAGATGAAGATGACATAACTGTAGGGACTTGATTATTTGTAACCGGACCTGGGGATGGTGAAGATGATGGAGTAATGCTCGGCTGTCCAGCCAACTGGACAGTTTGGCCAGCAGGAATAGAAGCTGGGTTAGCAAGCACAATTTGATGAATGGCTGGTGCATATGCCTGACCTTGCTGAGCTGGCTGGCTTACTATCACTACACTTTGCTGGGACGGCGCTGGAGGCTGCTGCTGTGGCTGCTGCCCCACAGCAGGGGGACCTTGCTGAGACGGCAGAGGCTTCGGTGCAATATTCTGAAACCCTACTCTAGATGTTGGTGGGTTCTGAACACCTGCAATCGTAACCACCTGCCCAGCTGCTACTTGGAAATTCTGAACTGTGGTGGCAGAAACGATGTTAGATGCAGAGGTGGTGACATACTGCTGTGGTGCAATGATGACTGTATCTTGTTGCTGGTTACCCGCAGAGGACTGCTGAGAAGACGTCTGCCCAGGTTGTGATGATGTGCTGATCAGCTGTTGACCCTGTGAAACTGCTGAACTGCATGCTGGTAGGTTTTGTACTCTGCCAAAAATGTGACCCTGAGGGACAGCTTGCTGAATTACCGTAACAGGAGTGCCTGAAGGTATCTGTCCTGGTACCACTGCGTGCAGTGGGGACTGCTGTTGAATTACAGGTTGGTGGTGAAGCATCTGAGAACTCACAACTGTAACAGACGGCTGCTGGCCTGTGGTGCTGTGATTTTGATTAGAAGCTCCTCCTACCGCAATAGGAACAGGAACTGCAGACTGAGGAACAGAGCTCTGTATTACTGCGGCCTTCACTACTTCACAGGGTATTGGACCTTTATTCTGTATAACAGTCATTGGAGCATTTTGTTGTGTATGAATAGAAGGATTTTGTGGAATTCTGGAAACAGTCTGTGCCACAGTGTGAACACCTTGAATTGGAAAAGACATCTGTGTTGCTGTCAAAGTTGAAGACTGGTTAATAGGGGTCCTCTGATAGTGATTTCCTACACCTGGTAGCCCATGCGGGATTCCTGTTGAAATAAACACAGTAAAAGTTTGGAAGCAGAGATTATTTCAAATACATTAACTAAGGAATTTTTAAAAATCCAAGATTTGAAACCGCAATTCTACATGAAGCAGTTTCTATTCTCAGCTCTGCAGAGTCTGAATTAATGATGCAGCAACAATGTCTGCTGACTGGAAAGCTTATAGGTTACATGTCAAAGACTAGAATGGCATGCAAGGAAATACTGCAATACTATTCCCAACATTACTGAATAAACTCAAACCATGTGGCCTCAACTTCTAACGCTTACAAGCTCTGTTCAAAAACTCCTGGCTTTTATTATGGTTTCAGGATCAATGCAAAATACTTTATACATAATTAATTTAAAAACCTGCTGGCAAAGGAGACGAAGACACATCAGGAATTGAATCAACCCGGACAACTGGGGTAGACGAAGTTGGTGGCTGCTGATAGTACATCTGAATGGGAAGTGGTATAGCTCTCCTTTTCACTCCTACCACATGTATATGTGCTTGACCATTGTTACTTGGATCTTCTACTCTCTTCACTGTATGATTTGGAAAGACAGTTCTGCCAAACACAACATAAATCCATGTTAATAAACACAATAATTCAACTCTCTTACAATGTTTTTGTTTTACCTAACTGCTCTTGTGTGCAGAGTAATAGAAGGAATGCCTGCGCCTCTGCAACACAGCAGGATTTTCCAATAGAGTGTGAGTGTTCATCATTGAGGACTAGCAGGTCCCCCAGATAGCTGTCATAGAACCTAACTGAAAATTACAAAATCTCAAAAAACTATTTCAGAAAGAATTAGAAGGACCAGAAGCAAAGAAGGAACCCATTTCAAAGATCTTGAAATAGAATGAAATAACATTAAACAAACTCTAAACATTTGTTTCAATTAAAATTCCAAAACTGGATGTCTTTCAACTCAGTAGATCTTTTCTCAAAGAAATCTAAAGCTACTGGTTAGTTTTGAGAATATACAATTGCTTCTTTATTGCTGCATAAATTCTTGTCTTACCGCAGGCATTTATAAAATCCAGTTGATGTTAGGATTCCACCTCGAGCTAATTTACTGCAAGTAGAGAGGTATTCAGAGTACATTTCTGCTCGAGAGACTGAGCAATCAAGGTTCACTTCAAAATGGGCATTCAACCTGAGGATGAAAAAATAAACTATGAAGCAAAATACAGAGAGTACTTTAAAAGGGGCTGTTAAAACACTTCAGTCTGTATCACAGAGACTTTTGAGATCTGCCAACAGCACAGAAGACAGCATTTAAGTACACTGTTTTCTCAGACGTCTGTTCTACATTTCCTCCTTCTCACTGCTTAAGAATCAACACACTGGACCCCTAACACCTGCAGTCAGTTTTACATGCTATATCTTATTTACATACTTATATACGTATTATTTATTATCTATGCAAAATTGTCTCTACCTATGTCTTTTTTACTGTATATTCTGCAAAAACAAGTGAGAATGCATGGTTTGTTGGCATCTCCTCCTCACAGCTCTATTCTTAATCCTTAATGATTCTACTTTCCTGTAGAAAGATGGGCAGAAATCTAACTAATTCCTCCTCACAAATTTTTATCCTAAGTCAATGTTCGTACATCTAAGATTCACTTAGCAGTGAAAAGTATTTATATCTCCTACAGACTCTCCACAAGTTCACAGACCATCTAACCTCTAACCTCACAGGAAGCTGTGAGAAAAGGAAACATCTTCTATCAGTTTAATTTAATTTCTCTTAGATCCACTACTCTGGCCCAGAGACAAAGGAATTGTTCATCTCCAGCAAGTAACAACTCTCACACAGTGCTCAAATATTGGCTTGAGAATAAAAGAAATATTTTGTTTGTCAGCATTTATTATATGGTGCTAACACTCTGGAAAACTGCACTGCGTTCTCCTTTGTAGAGCCTTACACTCCAAATGTAACTAGATGAAAAGCCTATGATTACATTCTTTAAATTGTGTTCTCTCATAAAGAGTAAGTACCATTTCTCCTGCAGCTGTTAGAATTTTATTACTACAAAGACTGAGATTACATTATAATAACATAAAGTTTAGGCATTAATTAAATTGGGCATATTGGACAAGTGACTGTCCAGTTGGATATGTCGTATTAGGCTAACACACTAACACTAGTACCAGTAAACTGGTGAAGTTCAGGACTTGAAATTGTGAAATGGGATCAATGTTACTGCACTTACACCCCCTACTGAATCTAAGCTGGCTAGTAATACATCCAGGAAGGTCAGCTTAAATACCTTGTCTTTTTGTTGCTTTCAAGAGATAGTAACTAAATTTTACTGCTATGATTTACTCATTTTCCCATTTCTCTAAGTAGGAAGCAACAACTAAAACATACCATGAAAATATACATTAATCTAAGTTTGCTAATGTGATCTGTAGAGAGAGTCCAGTTCCAGGTATCCTTGTTTAAATGCCTAAATGTGAAATTTCTGAATCTTTCAGCAGTTAATAATTATGGTCAATAATACTTTGTAGTGTGCAAAGAGAAGCATGGAAATATCAGCTGACCACAAAACTCTGCAGTATTTCCCCCATACAACCAAAGCTCTGCTGGAAGTGTACCTTCATGATAACCTAAAACACTAAGTTGTGTAAATTCCATCTACTTTATCTGGAAGATGCTTTTCTCCTCAGTATGACAAAAGATGAACATTAAGAGCTGTGAAGGAGGAGAGTTGAAAGGGCCCATCAGGAACCGATTAATACAAATACTTAGAATGTGAGTTGATTTACATAAAACAAATAGTTCAGAAAGATCACCTGCAGTCTACATGAGACAGGAGATACAGATTCTCTCTAAATACCTGACAGTAATATTAGTTGAAAGCAAGAGAATTTGAATGGAAAAGACTTGGATATTCTTTAACTTGAGGTTCACAATGATCATGTAAGAGTTTTGCAGGGCCTAGCTTCATACTTTGGTAATTACTTTTATATTGATTTAGTAATACAGCAACACATTACCAGATGCAAATACCTGTGAAACACGTAACGCTGCTTAACAATTTAAAAAACAAATTAAATCAAGAACAGATCAAATAAAATTCTGTCCTAAGAGACAAAACAACTAATTTCAGGGATCAGCAGGTGAAGACTGAATATTCTGGTTGAGTTTTTGCTTTCATATTCTTCAAGGCAATGACAGAATGGATTTGGTTTATACCTTTCAGAAAACTTAGTCAAACAATAAAGAGAAACAAACCAGAAAATCCAGTGACACATGAATTCAGTATTTTTCTTTGCTTTTCTTTTTCATTAATGTCTTTGAATAGAACTATACACTTACCATTGACATGCAAATTTCTCACTGTCTATTTCCACTATTCCTGGAGGTGGAGCAACATGTGGAGCAGTCCTAGAGGCTGTAGAGAATAGGGGGAAGAAAAAAACCTAAAACTTGCTGAAATGTTTTTTGTTCTGCTGAATGAAGCACTTCATGACATGCACTGGTCCAGTTTCTCCTATGTTTGTCAGTAAGGATGTATCCGGCTAAGGCAAGTCACAAAGGTGCCCACAGCAGGCTACAGATCTGCACCAGTTTACCAAAGTGACGCAGGGCTTGCCAGGGCCAGAGTCACCGCTAGATTGCAATCAGAGGTGTGCACCTAGTGAGCAGCTGCCTCCAGACTCACGATCATGATCTCAGTGCTTTACAGTACTGAGCACGATTTTAAAAGGGCACAATACTCCACCAAAACAGGCACAAATACATAGCAATTATTTTTCCAGTTCTTAAGTGGATGCAAATGTAATGTAAAGGATTTTGTGGCAATGTCACATCAGTTCATCCTATTCAACTTTGGTTCACTCCCTTGGTTACATTCTCTCCCAGTCATTTTTGCTGCGGTATCTACACCCATTCCAGAAACAGCACACTTAGACATGCAAACCAGTGTCTGTTGCAATGGTTTTTCTCAGTATCTTCCTAAGAATAGTTACAATTTGGTTCACATAACAAGAACCTGTTTAGAACCTTCAAGAGTGAGTCTATCTCATCTCTGCAATTCTACCAAACATTATGTTACTGCCGAAAAATACCCACAATAAAAAATGTATTTGTATTACAATATATATTTATTGTATTACAATATATTGTAAAACAATATAAAATCGACCTCCAATTCTTTGAAAATCGTGGGAACAATCTAGAATGGATACTTTTACTTTCCACTGAACAAGTTAGAATAAGCAATGCATGTAACTTTTAGAAAATTTTCAGATTAGCAAGTGAAAAATATTAAAATTCTTTCAAAACTTGCCTCACAGCAGTTTTGGCTAACATAGCTTTGGCTAACATAGTGTATTTGCTTTGTGAGCGAGTGTTTGAAAAAGATCCACATTATGCATAATGTTACACTTATTTATGTAAACTGATCAGAAATCTAGAAAAGATAAAAATCATAGTCATATAGGAAACTTTATAGAACAGTGTTTTCTCTTGCAGTGATACTCACCTGGGACACCTGCTGCATGGGCCTGTGAAGAACCATGATCCATTACCTGTGGTCTGACATCAAGTATTCCTTGCTGGGTAACACACTGATGTTCAATGAGCTTTACAGCAGTAAGAGCATCAGGTCCAAACATCTGGATGTCCATAGAAACCAGACATACTAACGTATCTAAAGTATTGAATGCAAAAGCAACAATGACATTAGGACAAGACAAATGCTGTTAGAATATACTGATTTGCTTTAAAATTGCCGTGTGTTGAAAGGAAAGAAGTCTCTGCATGCTTCTGTAGGTTTGTGTTTTTTAAACACACTTCTTGGCATTAAGAAAAAAACACTTTAGAACTTTTAGCATCATCAATTCATTGTAGACACAATGAAGTAATTTAGTAAATTCCATACCCATGCTGTGTGCTCACACACACACAAGCAAACCACATTTTTAAGAATATGTTCTGGTCAGTGTTTAAGTCTTTTTTCTGACATAAGCGAGAGAAGTAATAGATTTTGCTTCTCCCTTACCTATGCTCTTCTCTACTTTAGCAATCTTTGAGCAGGCCACTTCTCCCATTTCTGTGAGCATGTATAGCACCTCAAGTGCTGAGATTACAAGCAGCACATCTGGTAGTGTGAGATGACATATGATCTCTTTATAGGATTCTTGATCCACATATTCACAAATTAAGACACCATTATCTTCAGCCTTACAAAGATTTGCCAAGATTTCCATGCCTGAAGAACAAATACAAAACAGTTTTAAAATGAAATAATTACAATTCTGATACAACAAGAAGAATAGCTAGAGATCTTACCTCTCATTTTTAAAAATCTATCCCTTGACATGAGGCATTTTGTAACAGTGTGGAACATTAGATGAGTAGTTTTGAAATCAACAGGATCCAAAAGAAGCTAATGAAACAGAAAACAAAATTACTAACACTATCCACATACTGCTAATGGCTCAAATACTTAAATTTGCTTATCAAAAGACAGGATTCAGAAGTGTTTAAGTGCAGCACACACAAATTACATTCATGTTCATAAAAACATGAGCCCTGGGAGCTTTTGATTGTACCTAGCATTTTGACCCTCCTTCTCCTTTTCTGCCCTAAAGCAGCAATCTAATTTACACTTTCCAGTGCTCAGAACAAGGAAAATAACCTTATTCTCAGGCAGTCAACAGCATACACAAATAAACTGTAATATCCAACAAAGACCAAAACTTGAGTAATAACAAGTACTCCTTCCCAAATGCTATCCCAGTCATTTGTCTTGTTTCTGCTTCTGCTTCTCAATTAGAGATCTCAAACATAAGTAACATTCTTTCTCATTCAAAAGAAGTCGGGTACATGGTAAATGAAAAACACCATCTTTTCTTTCAGTATTGAGTAGTGGACCAATACTTCCAGCCTTATTCTCTGATAGTACTCGTTTTACTAAAATTTACATGCTGTATTTTAAAATATAAGGACTACCTGAATATACTATCTATAAAATCCATGTAATTTTCTGCATGATAATATGACATACTAAAATAGTATATTTTATAAAATTCAAACCTCTCAAAAAAAACCCCCCAAAAAAGAAGATGCTTCACATGATTGTGACAGCATACCCAGTGGCATATGACTAGTTTACACAAACTACAGTACACAGGACATAAAATCCTCTACAACTCTCTTTCTTAAACATACTATTTTGAAGTTATGATTAAAGGTTATAATTATAAAGTGAAGAAGCTAGCATACAGACTTCAGAACTTAACAAATTCCTTTATTCCCTCTGGGAAACTAAACTGAAAATTATACATTATGAATATCTTCTATCTCCTTACATCATCAGTCTTCTTCATGTGATTCTATTTTAGCCAACTGACACATACAGTCATATTTTAGTTTTGGCTCTGAACACTTATTTTCAAATTTATAATTACAAATTCAGAGAATAATTTATTTCCTTCTCCATCCAATGATAAAGGAAAAAAAAATAATCTCATTAACACCACTGCTTTTATCAATTTATATTTGAATTGTTCTGTTTCAAAGCACATTACCTCTGCTGCAATATTTCCCAGCGTGTCAAGCCCCAACTGCCGTAGAGAAATAAAGTGACTGTGAGCAGAGAGGAGCAGGAACCGAAGACAAGTACGATTAGCTGCCAGAAGTTTAACATTTCCCTCTTCAAAAGAAAGATTTCGTAAAATCACTGCTATCTGAAGTACCCGCTGTCCTTCAATATCATTAATGCCCAATTTGCGAGGTGGATGAAATAAGGATTCCCAAATCCACTCTTCTGATGGAATATCTATGAAGTAAATAAATAAATTTTAGTCCTTCCTTTGCTCGGTTTACCAACATGCATGTATTAAGATTAGTCAAGATGTCTCACCTTGAGATTTGCTTCTGTCAGAAATTAGATCACGAACTTCAATATCCTCAACAATATCCTTCCAAAACTGAAGAAAGAATTAAAAATACTTAATTTCTAGGGGCTATTTATTTAAATATTAGTTACTTTAATTTCTGTTACGTTAAAATATTGAAATAATATTAAAATAACTGTTCTTTAAAAATTTCTTAGTACCTTGATTAATCTGATAGTAACCAGAAGTGTTGATATACATGATGTTCAGTACTTTACATTAAGAAACTCTTCCCCCTTCAAGCACCAGAAGTACGTGGTCACGATCAACCAACACTACCCACAGAAATGCTTTGCTGAAACACATCCTGAAACTATGGGGCAGATTTCCATACACCATTAGAAATACAGCAATTACAAATGGAAAAGAAAGTACAGCTTATCTTCCTTCATCTCCTACAAACAAGGCAGAATAAGGTGACTCCTCCCAGTCTCAGTAGATTTTAAGACTCCTGCAAGAAGCTGCTATTTGGAAAGACTTTTTAAAGCTGCTGCTGTTTCCTATTTCATCATAACACAACAAAAAGAGAGAAACAACCACCATCATCACAAAAAACTTTATAAATATAACCAAAGCAGAACACTTCAGCAGACTGAAATTCAAATTACTTTACAAATTTATGGCCTGGTCTGTAAATGGTTGTTTTTTGCTAGTCCTGTTGAAATTAAAGAATTAATCAAGACATTAAAGTTTGCAAGCTAATAAAAATACATATTGTGATGTATAATAATATAAAAATATATATTGATACATGCATTCTAATGTCTATATCTGAACAAAGATATAAACCTTCCTCTGACTAATAAAAATTTTTACATTTCTTTGACTCACTAATGAAATACCTCTTTTGACTATAATCACAGAATAAAACCACCAATAAATCTGGATAAAAAGGGAAGGATGGGAAGTATAACCAGCTGAACAGCAGGAGAAATTTTGCTATGCAAATGTAATTACTAAATTACAGCATTCATAGCAAGCTTGACACTACTATTTTCTTGACAAATACAATACTACAGATTTTCTAAATTGGAAGGAAAAGAATTTTATTTTCACTGCAATGTTGCTAAGTGGCGTCCAAGTACGGTTTAGTAAAGAGGATTTACTTGCAGAAAGGATTATTACCTCATTTTAGCAAACACAAGAACAGCTAGAAAAAAGTCTTAACTTCTTACTGTTTGTGACAAGGAGATTTTTCTAATTAATACTGAAGCTATCATCAAGAGCCACAGAAGGTGAAGGCATGCAGGCAAAATTCTGTTACAAGGGAACAGGTGAAGTATGACAATTTTTTTTCCCCAAAGGAACAGCAAAAGTGGAAAAAAATAATGAAGCTTTCTGGACATTCATTTGAAAACACACAGCACAAAGGCAACAGAAAATCCGTTCACGGGCAGTTATGTATTCCTTATTACGAGGGATAGCTGCAGTCTAATACTACATATTAATGGAAACAAGACAGGCTGCACAAGTAAAGGTCTTTATCATTAGTTATTCCTATATATATATTTAAATCATGGACTGCTAATGAAAACATAAAGCTAAAACCTGGAAGCAACCAAGTAGTGCTTAACAATATGACATCCAGGTGCTAAGAGATAATGGACAAAGGTACAGAACTTAATTCATATTCAGTAGCCAAGTTCCTTTGGAAAAAAATGCAAAGGATTATGCAGAACTCACTGCAAATCAGATCAACCAAATGACTGTCCATAACAGCAATGGACATTTGACCACACAACATAATGTTGCAATGGTATGGCTACTTATTGTCCAAGAAAAATACAAGAGCAACTGAAGTCAAGTCAGCTTGGCAGATTACTGTGAGAGACAAGAAAAGTGATGTTTGAAAAGTATTTCAGGTATTTGAGTGCATAAGGATCTCTCTCTGCACACTATCTGAGAAAGATTCAGAGGATAAATGCACAGTAAGTGAAAAAAAATTAAATTTAGACAAAGAAGGAGTTGGGCAACAAAATAAAAAACAAATCACAAAATAAGAAAATCAGCAAAGTAAGGCACAAGAACTGCATATATGTGGATTCTGGAACTCTACAGCTAGAGGAGGCCTCAAGTAGAGGAGACCTCAAGATGTCCAAGAACATGAAATGCAAACCATCTGACTGAAGTAAATGAAGATGAACAGTGCATGTGGAAATGTAATACAATTTTTCATACACTACACATCAAACACTGAGCAGCTGTTGGAGACATGAAAGAAATATCTGTAAAAACAGTCAAATCTATCCAATTATAAACATACTATATAATCAAGTCACTCTCCAAAGTGAACTATACTCACAAGTGAACCTTGGTAACATGAGGATATTCAAAGCTAAGTGATACAGTCAAAAATGGGGAAAGTAGAGGAGAAAACGTGAGCAAGATGCCATCAGAGTTTGTGGATGGGGACAACAAAACAAACCAGGAGAGATACAAGATGATTGGCTACATGTTGTTGTTCCAATCCTGAAGTAAGGACATGCAGTCATTACAGCTAACTAGACTAAGCTTACTGGCAGCACCAGGAAAGATCAAGAGGGGAGACAAGTTAACAAAGCTGTAAGAGACAACAGCAGGTTCAATTTAAATAATACTCCAACTTGCACAATTAATGGAACAGATTCACTGACTAGTAAAAACATTTAATTCAGTTTAGAAGGAAATTCTGTAAAAAGTGAGAAAATATGTTCTTCTGCAGGTAAGATAATGAAAAATACAAATTTATCAGTTTTATATAATGTAGTAAGGACTGGGGGAAGGGAAAGAAAAATGAAAAGAAAGGAAATTGATTCCCTTGAAGTTTAGATAAAGAAACACATTGTTTTTCATCTTCACCTTCAACTGGAACAGCAGTGATACTGGAGGACACAATTACCACCAAAATGAACAAACAAAAAAAAAGAAGTTTTTTTTTAAAAAAATGATAATATGAATGGTGAAAGGAGTGACTTACTTAATAGCCGTTCTTTTTCTTTTAAAACTGCAAAAGCACATTTAAAAAAACCCCAAAACAAACACCAAAACCAGACATACAACCTCTATGCTGATAGCCAAGTATCTCTCCTACACAGGAGGGAGTTATGACCTAGCCACAGCTGCAATACAGAATAAATTACTTCCAGTAGTAAGGTCAAACAAATGCTTGCAGTGAGATGCTCTGAAAAATCTGAATTCCTGGCATTACAGATGATTTTACATCTGATGTTAAGTTTTTCACATGGTTTCCGAGTATTTCTGACATGCTGTCAGCAGTATTTCACTACAGAGTGGTACTATATATCTTGTAATGTCCAAAAATAGACCTTGGAGAGCATCCAAGTTTTTTATTAGTAAACTTTACTGCAGTTACAGTGGTTCTACTTAAAACTTTGTTAAAACATTTATAAGAACCACCTGCCCTTACAACAATTACTTAAATTTATATAATTAATGAATATATAATAAATTAGAACACTGTATAATTTTAGATGTTTACAGAGCTAGACATGGTGCTTGTTGCTGCTCTAGATCAGCAACAGTCTGTGACAGCTTAGGGTGAAATCAACACAGAAGTGCTAAGTGCTTCAACAAACAAACAAACAAACCCACCCACAACCTACAGTACTTCTGGACATATTTTTTCAGTGGAAAGGGGGAATTTTGAAGACTACGAAACATTAATTTTTACACTCAAGTTTGGAACATTTGTGTCACACTTTCGAGTCCATATACTCACAAATATCAGAGCTTAGCTTTCTTGGTTTTAAGTTTACTTAGAAAAATTTGA
The DNA here is from genome assembly GCF_021018805.1 of Prinia subflava. NCBI lineage: Eukaryota > Metazoa > Chordata > Aves > Passeriformes > Cisticolidae > Prinia > Prinia subflava. The sequence continues at coordinate 43,711,111 of NC_086250.1, forward strand.
TTAGGGAATCTATACACTGGTATTTCAACAATACTTATCAGTTAACGAAAGCTACTATGGTCCAGCTTGTTCCCAAAATGAGTTACATAAAAATATAACAAATAATACATGAAGAAAGCTCCCAACAAATACTGTTCTGTAATACTGGTAAGATATTTCAGTATATGAAACAATTATGGAATTGAGCAGGAACCTGGCTTTATAAGGAACTCAGGAGATAATCTCTTCACATTTTTATTTAATAAAAAGCATAAGGTATCCAAATATATTTTAATTTAGCTTTCTTCTATTTTAGCCACCTAAATCATCACCTGTAATTCAATTCAAAGAAATTGCATATCATAGTAAATAAGTTGAAATATGTAATTTCTTTCAGCTACAATTCATGATCTTATTCACCTAAAGAAGTTCATCTAGAATAAATAATCATTTGTACAAAGAAACTTTAGTTCTATTTTTACTTCATTTCACTGCTTGCACAGTAGCTCATGCCCTCTAGTGGAAAGATTTAAAAAGCCTTGTGCAAAAATAGTTTAACTGAAACAAATCTGCAACATTGCTAATCTAATAAAATATTTCTCATATGCTTCTTAAGCTATGATCTTAAGTTTTATAATTCAGAATGTTTCTTTACTGATCATCCCAGTTTAAAACAAAACCCAAAACAACACTGCTACCTCTTGGTAAGTATGTTGCCCAATATAGCTTTCCTTCACACATATTAGTTTCCTTATAAGAAGAAACCTTTGTTCATTTGCCTATACCCGCTTTTTTCTTAATACACTTCTTCTTACTTATCCGAACATTTTAAGACAACTGTGACGTAGTGTCCTGTTATATTTAAATCAAAATAATGAAGCTGAGAGTAATTTTAAGCACATGTGATAGTGTATCTTAGAATTTTCAATCTTTTTAAAGGATTTGATACCCCCCATATGCAGTACAAAATTATTTTAGTAATTTTTGAATTACCTTAACAAAATCTCTATCAGTTTTCTCCTTCCATTCTTCTCCAAATACAGCAGAAAATGATCCTAAAGCTTTAAGCACAAAAAGCATAAATTAGTAAAATAATAAAAACCTCTTATTAATCCATAAACTAAATAAAGATTCAAGAACACTATAGACTCTTCCTGTGTCTCCTTTTGATCTTAAAAAATACAGCCTATGTCAGACAGCTGAAATGTCTGTTGTCATTTCATTAACAGCTATTGCAGTTTTACAGTTTAAACTGAGACTAAGGAATTCATAAGGAAAGGGCTAGTTTGTGAATCCTGTAAAAAAAAAAAACAAAAAAACACCACAGGGGAAACCTTTCCATAGCTCTTTTCCAAGAGTCAAGATGACTGTTCTATTTTCACCCTCACATCAAGAACTGTTTTCCATGTGCACTGTGTAAGCACAAACACTACTGCAGTAATTAAACAAATTCCCACTTGTGTTTTCTAAAAAACTTAACAATAGTAAGATTTTGACAGCATTCAATTGAAACTCAATATTTAACCAAGACCAGTAATGGATGTTCTTGGCTGTTTGATGGAGCCACTACCACAGCTTTTGTAACCATCACTCCTTGAAAGCAGCTAAGATGCAGTCAAGCTGATTCAAATGCTGAGTCAATCCAAAAATAAACTCTGCCTTGCAATAATTCTGTAATGAACTAATAACACACTTAAGTTAAACATTTTGGTTCATCGTGTTTTCTTATTTTGTAGAAAGTGCTACAAATCTCAATTCCAAGACCACATCAGCTTTCAATTCACAGAATCCCAATCAAGGCCTTAGGCAGCTCTCCAAGCTGAATATACCCATACAATCCCCAAATTCTGGGGTTGCCCCATGACCTAAAATCCAGCTGTCATCTTGAAGTTTAGGAGAGGACAGGAGGGAAGCTGATGACATATTTTACCTAAAAGCACTACTTTATAAATAATAACAATTATAAGACATTAATTATAGACAAGAGAAATCTAAAACCTGTATTAAATGAAGTTAATCAGCTATTTTGTATTGCCACCTGAAATTACTGTGACAGTATTTTCATAATGCCTGAATTTACTAATTAGAGAATTCATTTAATCATGAAATCTGGCAGATTTACCTTTACTATTTATACTATAAAACCATGTAAGTATTTCAAATTGAAGTTTCATGCTTCAAAAATAGGCAAACATACTCCGGCTGTCTCTGCCCCTGATTTGCCCCAATGAATCCTTCTAATGCTGCTAGGATATTTCCCTGGATTTATCCAGAAGACGTAATCATGTAATATAAAAATGAAGTTTTTCCCAGCGAATTAAAAGAGTGAGCTCATTACATGCTCATCATTCCTCTCAACTTGACCTCAAATATTTTTCAAGAAACACTAATACAGACAAGCTACGGAATAAACCTGTTCCTCAAGTTAAGCACTACAGAAAACACTGTCTACCCCTACAACATCCAAAAAATCCTCAAATAGCAATATAAAACTCAAATTATTTGCAAATTTCTAAATCAATAGAAGCTTCATCATAAGAACAGGGGGAAAATCTAGAGACCAAGCATTCTGGAATCATATGGAGGAGTAAGTTTGCCTTCAGCTTCCTTTCAAATATTTTACTTTGAAAGTTCTTGTGACTGGACTAGATGCAAACACTAAATGACCAAGGTCTAACCGTATCTGAAGGACGCTGAAAAATGAACAAATTGAGAGCAAGAGAGAAGCTGAAGGACTCATGCAATACTGGGGGAAGAAGGGGGGAGCTACAAATCATTATGTAAAAATGTCAATGATTTAAAAAAACAACTAAACCATATACAATGGCTAAAACTGCTTTTTCCCCGGAGTTTCAAAAAAGAATCTTTAACATACCATACTATGTTTATGCTTACACAGGCAAAGGAGAGCTATACTCAAAAAGATATGATCTATGTTATCAGACTTAATTATGCTTGGGTGAAAAGGCTCATTTGAGCCATTTTAATGGGAGTAATTTCTGAATTTCAGCATAAAAAAACCCCAAACCAACAACCCACCAACCAAAAAAAACCCCACAGAACAACAAAACCCAACCACAAACAAAACCCCACTAAAACAAACAAACAAACACAACCCCCCCACAAAAACATATAGAAACAAAACCAAACACAAAAACAACACCTTAAAACAAAAAAAACCCCACGAAACAACCAAAAAACCCCAGCAGATATATCTGGTAAATACTTCCCCCTCACCAGCCCAAGATAAAAGCTATGCTGTTAAGATTTTACAATGGTTTAGGTTAACTTATGTTTTGCTCCTCTCTTAACAGGAAGCCATTAACAAGGAGTAATTACGCATGGAAGCGTTTTTTTTTCACACTGAAAAAATCCGAAGAATTTATTTCACATACTTTAGTATTTTGATGGAATCAACTCTCTTTTGACATTTATAAGCTAACACATTAAGGAATTCTGAAAATTAGATTAAGACTTTTCTCCCTTGAGTTTTATAGTCTGCATTTTTCACTACAGTTAAATGTGCAGTGAAGTATCAGGACAAAAATGTTAGCAAGTCATTGTTTTCTTACTACCTTTTCTTAATTTTTGTATCTGTAATTGCCACTAAAAAGGAATTATGAAAAGTCAGCATGGTTCTACAAATTCAAAAGGAAACAGTAATACACTACATGCAGATGAAAATCCAATGCTTTAAAAATTTAGCATCCTGAACAACTAAACTTCACAATTTCATTAAGCCATTAAATAAAGTTTTAAATTTCCTAACTTAAAAGGTATTTAACATCTGGTAAAATCTGTAATCATGGACCAGGTAAAGAGGAAACCTAGCTCTATTACCGTGAAGTTAATTATTAACAGTTTAATCATCTTGAGTTGTGAAAGACACTGCAACAGGTATGGACTCTTTCTGTTGCAAAAACGTTGTTATATACTTACTGTCATCAAACACCCCGGCATTTGCAAGCAGTAAAGTGATGATTTTAGGGTCCTTTTCAAGCTGCATAACATGCTTGCTTTCATTTGAAAGGAGAGTACACACATTAATTGCAAAGTCCACTTCATTTGGGAGTCCAGATAATAGTGAAAGCACCAACTTATTATAGTCATTTGGTGAGTTTAAGTCCATAGACAGCCCATAGCTTTGACGAAGATAATCTAAATAAAAACCAAAAAAACCACAACATTTTCACAGCTATACTCATTAATCTTAAAATGATACATTAGGCAACATTACTGGAAGTAAGAATTTTGAAAAAGTTTGCTTAAAACTTATTGCAGTTTTTAACAAGCTCTTACAATATTCAATGTATTATTTTTTTTGGCCAAAATGTGGAACCCATTCCACTTTGCTGTTACATATGTTACATGTTTGTTTCCACTTTCTAGTTACATATCAGTTCCTTTGCCACCTCCACAATGCAACACTGCAGCACATCCTCCCAAAGAAAAGCTTACAAAACAATCTTTAATTGAAGCAGAATGGAATTGTAGTACAATTTTAAGTCAATTTCCACACAACAAATTACACATCCATTCCACCAGCTTCTGATTTAAAGCTTAACTAATTGTAGCCTCAATTCAAGTATTTGACTCTGTAGAGAAATGAGAGATTGAAAGAAACACACTCCAAATTTTCAAGGTAATTTTTTCAAGACAAGTAACTACACAGCCCTACTAATTAGCAAGGATAATATTTGTAAAGAAGACAAATAGCTTATGGATTTCAATATTTGTTTTCTTGTGGTTCACAGTGGAAAGGTTTTTGAGTGTATTAAACTAATCATCTGAGTGTTCTATAGATTTGATGCTTTAAATAATATTCCAAATTTATTATCTACGCACTATTTCTGTAGCCTGTCAAAATAAAAATTAACACACACACACACAGAGAAAATAGCACTTTTACCCTCAAGTATTTACCTGACACGCTGTGTTGCTGGTAGTTATAGGAAGTTGGAATTGCACCAATAGGAAGTTGTGGCTTTGGATTGCCTGGCTGTACCTCATCATCCTCCTCCCCAAAATGATGGACTTTTTCATACTTTTCTAGATAACTGAAATAAAATTATTTAAAAAGTGGGTTTAGTACAGCTATATCTTTCATTTCAAAAGCAGAACTGTCACAGGAAGCAACCTGTAGAAACATGGAGATTTCCTGGAAACAATAACCAAACTGCTAAGTCACCTGAGTCAGACTGACCGAGGTGACAGAGGAAATGTAAATATGTGTAATTACTGCTTTAGATACAATTTTTTTCACATGTTTCAACAATGATTCTTAGATAAACTGCAACAAATTATGCCCCTTTGTGACTAAGCCTGTTTTTCCAAAATCAGCTTCTGCTACCCAAAATAACTCTGCAGGTGAAAGCATCACAAAAACGACTCTGTGCACATTACCAATCCATATACCACGGTCAAGTCCAGAAATTTTTTTTTTTTGGTTTTGCCTTGTTTAAAGAGAAACTGTACACCAGCAATTCAGGATCAGAACTTGAGAGCCATAGCTGCAACTAGTAACTACTGGAAATCCCTTTGAGCCCCTTAAGAAAAAAAAAAAAAGCTGATATACTGTACAAAGAGTGGACTTTAAGCACACAAGTTATATATACAAAAAGTAAACAGCCCAGCAGCTTGGTAAATTAATTATCTCAATGACAGTTAATTTGGCATTAGAAATGTAACTTTCAGAACTTTCTACACTCCAACATATAAAGTCAACCTAAAATACCCACTGTAGCCTTAACTTCAAATGATATGTAGTTGAAAATCCTTTATGAAATTAAGTCAAGATTAAAGCTGCCTTAATTTACGGATTTTAATTGTGCTGAAAAATGACAGTACCAAGTCAATGAAATCATAATAAAAATACTGTAAAATCAGAAAATAAAACATTTATATTTCTTTGTATATGCTAAAATATTTACTATATGAGTAAGCTTTTGTATGATTTTTGTCAGTAGACACTGAAGTAATTAACTCATGGTAAATCAGAAAGATTTTAAGGACACAGTATTCCCACTGATCTCTGAGGAATATTTCACATTCATTAAGTTAGTAATTATGTCATGAAGTGAGGTATCAATGACATAACCATACCTTTAACGTGTTAGCAAACACATTTTTTCTTAAGAAATGGGTGCATTTCAGAAGAAAGGAAAGATATCAAAGCTAATGAAGCAAATCATGCTCTACTGTATCACATGCATATACCATTCTTGTCTGACTAGAGTTCAGCACATTCCAAGTACTACAGATTTTATTGTTATATGAACCACTGCCATAGCCCCCTCCTTATTACATAAACTCTTGAGTAAGTTCAGGAGTCAGCAAAAATCTTCCCTGCACAATCATTTGCTTTTAGGGATTTTAAAAGACTAAAAAATACACTTAAATATGGTTGCTTTTATCTTTAAACTAAAAATCCTCATTTATGTGAGTTAAGTTTCAACTGAGTATCTGCAAAGAAAGTAAAACCTAAAATTGTTTTTAACTCTTTTATAGTCATAGCTCAACACTGTTTTAAAATCTAAATCCTGAGTTTTCTCTTCCCCTACATTTCCTTACCCTTTTAGCCCACTACTTCCCTTTAGCTTACACTGTATATGCAGATGAATCAAATCTGTAACCCAATAAATTTTAATTAACAGAGCCTGTGCTTTTATGGTCAAGACCAAAAGGAGCAGTTCAAAGACAGCCTGACCTTTCCTTTTTCTGTCCAATCATTCACTCTTTAGAGAGCTCATTCAGAAAAGTAGGAGGATTCTACATTGGCTTTCCAGTCATTTTTCAAACTGAGCAGGGGTCAGATGAATTCTAGAGCTAGTGCAGGGGAAAACAGCAGGTGTACATATCCAAGGATACCACATATACCATTTCTACACTGGCAGAAGCTACACTGCTGTAGCTTGTCTAATAAATGCTGGGGCTAGAGCTAATTTCCTTGTATTAGTTGGTCTGAGTCAAACCTTGAACTTAAAACAGTTTCATTACTGAAATAAAATTTCATAAAAACATTTAATAAGATGAAGTAAAAATCCCTATACAGAAACACACATGGTACTCAAAATACAATCTGCAAATTATTCTGGACTTGCCATTCTACCAAGACTTAATAGCTACTTAATCTTTAATAAAAAAAAAAAGCTGTATATATCATAAAATAATTCATGTTGTTCCACAGTATTATATGGAAAATACATACTTAACCTTATGCTTTTTATTAAAGCCATGTTCCAGCCGAGCTGAAAAATATGAATCTCTTAGATTATCTCCTCTGTTAATATCTACTTTATTAAAATGTGTTAAAACAGTTCCACTGAAGTTTTAGATTCAAATTTCAAGAATCTACTTCCTTTCTTCCTTCTCTGAGAAAAATTGGGGTATATATTAAAAGACCTCTGCAAACTAAAATGGTCATCATGTGTTCAGTGTTGACAACTGTCACTAAGTTCCCACAAATGTCATATTAAGCATTTCACAGGAAACCAGGATTCAAATTACCTTTAAGTGATGATCTAATTTTTCCCTACGTCAATGCAAGGATCAACTTCACCTTACTAAATTCTCAGCTCTTTATGTTGTTATTCAATTTACCAAGGTTTCACCTCTTCAAAGAAGAATCCTTCTTTCTTATCTCACCCCAAACAATCCAAGTTTGCCAGGGAAAACTCAAAAACAAAACAAAATAAAGCCCTTGGTAATCCCAAAGCGTCAGTTATGAAGCCTAAACCCCGCCCTCCTTCCACCCCAAAAAAACCCCAAATCTCAAACCAAACAAGAGAATTACATTCCCCACCTCTAACACAAACACTTTTTTCTCTTTACGATACTCCTAGTATTGAGGGAGGATGTTCCACTATTTGTCAATCCATTGAGTGTAACAGCACTGTAACACTAAATTTCAACTATAATAACCAGACTATAACAGACTCTTCAGAAGGAATCCTTTATGCTACATAAGTACCAACTGTTACAGACAGCTGTACAGACCTCAATCCTCCAAACATTCCTTTTGTTTCCTGCAGAGAGAATGCATGACCTGGAATTTCAGTGTAGAGGAGAAGCTAATTTGCAAATTAGCTTGTACATGAGCTTTACTAGTCTTAAATTCTAATCTCAACAGTCTGGCATGCAGCTACTACGCAAACAGCAGAACAGTTTAGCATAAACACACGTCTTGCTCTAAATATACAAGAAATGTAAAAATAATAAACAGCTTTTCTATTACTGAGAAACAGTTGTGCAAATGCTCATATACTATAATCAGTTGCAAAGGCTAATGTTTCAAAACAACTTGGATCTGTAGTTATAGGTTAGAAAGGTATACTTTGATCACAGAAAAAGGTTTTCAGAAATTCAAAATGCTTCCCTGATTTCACAGTCACAGGTAGTGCATCAACAATAACCATCTTTTAAACTTCTCTTTTAGTTTCAATACCAACTGAAAAATTTGGTCCTGGCAAATAAATATGCAGCTAGTATGTACAAAAAAGAATTAAAGCAACTAACAAAATGAAAGACCAGAATTAAATTACCAATAAAACAAATAATGTATATGTTTAAAAAAAGTCTTTAAAAAGCCCACTTATGTACTATGTTGAAGCCATGGTGAAGATGGAGTAATAAGGAAAACTGTCTTCTGTACACATGTGGAAAGATGCTCCACACTGTTAGCATGGCACTCTGAACTGGTGTTACCCATTGGACACATGAACCAAAATGCAATTAAACTCATTTATAGCCACTCCTGGCCTTTCAGCTTGGATCACTCCTCTGTTCAGAGAGGTTTAACTTAAATAAAGAAATAAATGGAAGAATAAATACGTTTTTAAAAAGCTACACACCCCAAACAAAACCACCACCACCACTCCCCAAAACCAACAAAACACACACACACACACACCTCTGGTGAACAGCTAGAACAACAGGATACGCCAAGCGTTGAAAAATAGGAAAATACATGAGCAACCAGAGACAGACATGTGCAGACTGGCTACTTGTTGAAGGGCAAGTGACTTCAATGTTTTCTTGGTTCATGGTTACTTTAAGGATCTCTTGATTTGGAAATCAAAAGATCATATCTCTTTGAAAATCAAATTAACATATTACATATTCTGTTCTTCTGACAGCAACAAGTCACTTTGTTCCATTCAAATGTATGAGAAAAAAGTTCTATAAAGATGAGTAATATTTTTGTCCGCAAAAAATACTTAGTAACAACAGAGGGTTTTATTCAGCCCAGTGATTTTTAGGCTTCTTTTTGGATATTTGGGAAAAAATACCAACAAAAAGAAGCCTACACTAGGTACATCTAGGGGCATATATCATTTACTATGAACAGTAGCCCTGAATGGTCTTAAGAGTATACCAGAAACTGATTTATGTAACAGTATAAAACATCTGGCTGATGTTTTGGCTCCCTTTACCAGGACACAATAAATGTGCCCAATATATATTAAGCCAATGTCTGGCAAAACATGCAGACATGAACTATATCATAGTCTAACTATCAGTTCCCTCCTCATCTTTGTATTCTGCTGAAGAGCAATCAGGTTTCCACCTACCACAGCCTTCCACCTCACCCTTCTTGAAACTATCTTTCTAACAGCATTAATAGTAGGGAACTGACAACATGACCTTGCACCATTTCTGCCTGAACACCGCCCATTATGATGCAAGACAGGCATGCTCTTCCTGCTCATTCACTTCCTCTTTGCAATACTATTAACAAGAGCCTAGATAATCATGAGACAAAATCCTGACTGTAATAAGGGTTTCACACTATGGAATATTCCAATCTGTATGACTGTAAGTGAGAATTGTTGCATATAGTTCAACATGACTCTTGCACTAAACTCAAGGACTAAAGAAGTCATGACAATTCACAAACTTGTGGTGCCAATCAAAAGCTGCAATCTTTTCAAAAAGATACCATCTTTATTAGAAACACCACTGCAGTCCTATAGCTTCAATCTATGCCTGATACAGTTACTTGAAAATCCAGTCCATTTATGAAGCTTTACAGCAGGCAGTATTTTAATCCCATAGAAGGCTGTTTCTCAGCTGGGCCAAAGCATTTAAGCTTGACTGTGCTGCTGCTGGCACACACAGTGGAGACTGGTGCCACACACACACTCCAATGGAACTCCTGCTTAGAACTTAACAAAGCTGCTGCTGCAGCTGCCTCAAGTAATGTACCACTCATTTACTCATCTCATAGATGTTCACTTACTAAATTCCTGTCCCAAGAATTGCCCTAAGTAGTTTCTGAAAATGGCAAACACAACAACCTGCTACAAGGCTCTGCTCAAACTTTTAGTGTACACCCACAAACTGCGTCAAGTTTGATTTCATGTCTGAGTGTTTTGCCAGTGTCAGTCTTCTTAGGCTGTTTTGTTTTTTTTTTCACCTGGCCCTGAGGGCACCACGAATTCCAACACAACAGTTAAACCCAATTATTGTCAGAACTGATGCTCACAGCTGAATCCCTCAAAAACAACATTTGCATCTTCCACCTTCACCTTGTCTACCTCAGAAAATTACTACCTCATATAAGACTTCAGCGAAACACTGCACATGTGATTCTCAGGACTATTTGTTTGATTTCTGGTTTATTGTGACCACCTCATAAGAAAGGCTAACAAATCAAGACTCTTAATGCTGTACATGGCCAGCCTGACAGACGAATAAAAAGCTCCAACAGCTGTCCTTTTCAAACACCTGGAGGTGTCCCCCTGTGCATGCAGGACACTGTCCCAACCAGCCTGTGCTGCCTGTTTGGAACGAGGTCCCATGTGGGCCCATCAGACCATACACACCATACCAGGGTTCCACCATCCAGCCTCCACACTGACAGATTCTGTCACACTTCAGGAGAACTGTGAGCAAACTCAGAAGGCCCTGTGCAGATTAAATAGCCTGAGTCCTTTATACATAATCACATACAAAATATAATTACCTTTAAATATGTTAATCTTTTGTACCACATTTTGTAACACGAGACTGCATGATAGATAGTTCAATTTGTAGTTTGGTTGAAATTTGATTATAAAATTATTATCCTATTAAGAAACCTCTGCAAACAGAGGAAACCCAAATACATGCCTTCATGAAGTTCTGAATATTTTCTAACGCAATCTTTGTTAATCTTTGTTGGAAGAAGTGTAAAAGTCACGAACATCAGCAACCCTCCAAGTTTCACTTTGTTAGACATTACAAGAAGAAAAAGATTCAATGCTTGAAAGAAAAAAATAAATCATTCAAGCCAATGAAAATACCTTGTTAGTATCTATAGAAACATTGAGAGGAAAGAAATTAAGATGCTATTTTTTCATACTAATAATGCTCCAGCTTAGAAGGGAAATAAGAAAATATATATGACAACCAACAAAAGTGCTTTTGCTGGAGTGCAGTTTCAAAAGACTGAGGTGGCTGGAGGATGACATCAGTCTCTGAAGAAACTGCACCACCAGCAACTCCAACAGATTCTAGATAAATACAGTGCTATGTAAACTTGTCTTCATTTATTTTTCATTTTTATTTAAAGGGAATCTACTTGTGATCCACAGCTGTGGTCCAAACTTCTTTTACAGGACTAACTCTTCTACTGCATTCTCACTGCTTCCCAAAAACAATCCAAATCCAGCATCACCTCTTACTGCTTCAGTGGCAGCTTCATCAGACCTGCTGGGCTTCACATCCAGGAATATCGGAGCTATACAATTACTAACAGTATTAATTCTCCAGTCTTAATCTTTTCAACAAAGGAATTCCCAGACATATTCCTCTTACTAATAGTACAGTCACTCTGTTTCCATCTAGGATGACAGCTCATCAAACCTCAGCTATAGTTGCAGTCTGAGTTTAGCTCTTCAAGCAAAACATCAGAACCCTCCAGATTTTTTATCTCCATCACATTTTCACAAATTCTTGAAAAACCCCAAATTTACTCTATTTTGAGAAATAATCTACAGTACTGTCTAGATTTCTCCACAGTGCCTGAACACAAGAGTATCTGAATGGCAAAGATGCACTAACACGGATGGTACCACAAGGCAGGAACTCCTGTAGGCCCATGTAGGAAATCTGAACTAAGCAGTGTGTGGTGTGCCCCTAGCACAGTCACAACATTCTACTGCCCACACGAGCCACTTTATTTCAGACCATCACCCAAATCCCAAATCCCAACACATTATGTAAGCCACTATAACAATTTCAACTACTCATGTATCCACTGCAAAGCTGGCAGCAATACAAATGAATGTCTCTACACTGCAATATGTATTATGACAGTAATAATAAAATTTTCAACTAAATACAGCTTCTGACATAGCATTAGTTATAAATAGTGTGTCTTGTAAAACAGAGTCTGCACAGAATACAAAAACTTGCCTTCAGTGAACATTATTTAGGTCACTAAGTGAAGTATCAAGGTAAATACAAAAAGTAAAATAATAAAATACAATAAAATAAAAATAATTTGGTTATGTGGTTTCCTTCACAAACATATCCAAGGACTGGGTGGTGTTTTGCCAACAGATGTATTTATCAAGTGTATTTAATGAGAAAACATTTATATATATATAAATATATGGAAAAAACACATACTTACTTTAAACAAAAATCTGAACAAAGTTATCATTCCTACACAACGTGATAACTTAGAGCATGTTTTAAAGATGTGGGTTTCCATTAAAAAATAGTGGCTTATGTCTAGATACTCCCAAGATTAGAATCAAGCATAAGCATTAAACGCATTACAGACTTTGAACACCAGAGATTAATGACATGTTCGAGAAGTATTTCCTGAGACAAGAATCTACAAATATGAAGACATTTTAATGCAAATACACAAGTACACATATAATGTATATGGTGTATGAAGTTGTGTAACCTTCATAATGGTGAACATGAATAGCTGTTAAACTGGCCTATGTAAGTACTACAAATATTTCATTACTCTATGAAGAAAACTACACTCATTACAAACAAGTACAGCTTCATTTGACCATTACATCTCTTATTATTTAACTATTATGAAATGTAAATTGGAGGAATACTTTTTATGTGTGTGTGTGTTCAGGTAGCACAAAAGAAAGTAGAGAAAGAAACGCCTGTTAGAACAACACAACATTCCATCAGAGCACAAACTGAAGAGCTGCTCTCACTAAACATAAAATTTCTATGGCAATTCTGTCTTAGGCGTTTTTCCCAAATTCAGGATGCAAACTGGCCTTGTAGTACATAATATTAAGAAAGCGATTCTGGTTTTTTTTTAGTTTAACAGTTGCATTATCAAATATGCAAATAGAGAGAGAGTATTTTTTCACAAGAACAGTTTACTTTCAGACTTTCAGGGACTACATTACTGTTTTCAGAGAAACCTGACTAGGAGGTTTTGTATATTTATTTGTATATTTACTAGGAGTAAATTCTTTAATTTTGTGCCTGCTAAGCATTACACCAAAGTCATTTTCACAAAAATAATGCCCTGAATTTATCCCATCAAGAATTCCTAGTTCTTTGACTTCCTCTCAAACCATTACAAATAACACAGCTCGCTATATTATCACAGATGGTAATAGCCACTTACCTTATCTTGTCTATGCAGAATAAATTTATCATACAAAGGCATAATCTGGCAAAATACCACAGCACATGAATGGTCATAGATCACATGCTTATTACAATAAGCATTTGCAATTACACACTTAGACGACTTTGCTAAACTGGAATCTGGCTCATTTGCGGCGACTTGCATATTTCTTTTCAACTGCAAATACTTGTCTTGCACATTTTTGAAATTTAGGGATATTATATACCTTTCAAACTGCAGTAATAAGAAATAATATTCTTTGAACTTAAAAATAATAAAAATTATTAAAAATTTGTATCACTTCATATTTAAAAGTACTAAAAATATTTAATTTTTTAAAAATAATTGAAAATATTAACAATTTCTAACACCTCATATTTGTGTTTTCACTGTAAGTATGCCAACAGAATTATTCTTATGGATATTAATTGAACACCACCGACAAAAAACATGTCAGCTGCTTCTGGAATGAGGTGTGGAAGTCCAGACTATACACAGTCAAAGTACTATCTTAGTTATTGGACAATGGCCCTTTCCCCCCCAGCCTATTACCAATCCATACTCTTTGCTACATTCTGGCAGAGCTTTCACAAGAAGGGTCAATAGGTTCCCGTAGCAAGCCTGGAAATCAGAAGGACATTATACAACAGCACAGTAACTGTAGGTTTAAATCTCATGAAAACAGCAGCCTAGAAACAGCTTTTCTGGATTTTGGCAATTGCTCTAGCCACCATGGTAAACATTTCAACAATATTTCTTTCAGTGTTATTCAACAGTTACTAAAAAACCCCAGAACCATAAAACCCAGAATAAAAATATAGAATTTACTGATTCCTAATGCTTGCAGTCTGTTTCTTAAATTTATTGAATCTATGATCACTTACTAAAAACTGTTGCCATGCCATTTTTTCACCTCACACAGGTGTAATGCTAACACAGAGCTATGTGTAATTTCACCATTACTTTCTGCACAAGATTTGGCCACTTTCATATTTGCACTTTTCTGCCTTCATCACAAACCAATCTTTTCCTGCAATTAAATTTATTTACAATTTCTCTGCCAAACTGTATTCCACATTCTGACCACATAATCGACATACATGTACTAGTTTACATGCCCTTATTTATGTGGTAAATCAAACAAAAATATGAACATTAATTAATTGTTGAACACTCCACCAGATAAATCAAATATTCATGAAAAATATAAGAATGGAATAAAAAAAAAAATCTGAGTAAGAGCCTTAGGAGCGAGTACATTGTCTCAAAATCTTCCCAGAAATCACTTTGTAAAAACAATTGCAATTGGATCTTCATAGAAACACTCAACCCAAAAATATCTGTATGCTTTGAATTAATACAGAGCTACCCACACGTAAAGTAAAATAATAATAATGACTAATTTTACATTTTTTGATACCCTAACAATATGTATCCCAGTGCATTCTGAGAATGCAGCCGAGCGTAAATTTAGAAATTATGATAAAGAGGTAACATATCGATTGCACTGTCTAAAGTTCTAGAGGCTACACATCTATACCAGTAAAATCAACAGTGCTGTGAGCATTCCTGTGCATGGAAATGAACTGCCTGTACCACTGAACTGTTAGAGAAGTGCCTAAAACAACTTCTGTCCAGGCCAATTAGCATTCTTTCAAGCAATTTGAAGGCATCACTCAAGGAGCCATCCTTGGTAAGGGGACCAGTCCCAGAATTAACTTTGGATATAACTACCCTGTTTGGGGCTAGGACTACAGGTGTGAGCTGTGTTATGTCAATTAGCCTCAGACACATTTAATTCACTAATACAGACACAGCCAGAGAATCACTGAATGCTACACAGATGGCCTCTAGCTTAACACTAATTCTGATAAAGCAAGAGGAAAGCAGAATGACAGATGAAGTGTCACTCCTTCAGAAAACATTTTAGAATAACCCATACAATAGTCATAAAGAATTTATAAGCATTTTCCTTTTGCTTTTCATAAGTGTAAGGTAAAGCTATTAGAACATACACGAAGATAAAAGAAGACAACAAATGGGCATGATGAATACAGATAAAGCCCAAAGATCAGATTGCCTGTTGGAAAATACCCATCTCAGTCACTGAAGATAATTATTGCAAATTGCTTTAATGGCAGAAGGAAGAGAGTTTTGGAATATTAGAATTAAAAAAGAAATTAAACCAACAGGTCTCCTTTTAACAAATTACAAATCTAACAAATTACTCAATGAGAATGCTGTTGCAAAATACATAATAAAACAACTCAAACTCTAATCTTATATAAAACAGACACAGATACTAAAAATATGTTCAGCATATTGGAAGAGAAATTATTTTTTTATAGGAAGGCTAAAAAAAACTACCTCAGTATCAACTGTATTCAGGTATTAAGTATCAAAAAATGCCTGGAGTATGTATAGTCCCTGCTGGTGGTCTGGGGTTTAGAGGAGATAAAACCTGATCCTCCACTGTGGATTAACCAGCCTTTTCAAATACTGCATAAACTCAGTAGAGCTTATTGTATTTCTAGTATTTTGAATGGAAATAACTTCTGGGACGATAAATGCCCAGCAATTAACATACTGTGTATCTTTTCAAGAGACACAGGGTAGGGACTTCTAAGACTGCAGAAAGTTCATTATGGAAAGCAATGTGGTATCTGTATTACGCAATACATGGGCAAGCAAATCACCATTTTTCTAAATAATCAGCCACATGTTACTCTTTCTTACCTCAGAGCCTTCAACACTGTACATGAATTTGAATAGTTCTAAAGGCCACCATCAGGTTGGCTCTGAGCAACTTGATCTAGTAAAGGATGTCCCTGACCATGGCAACTGGGTATGTGTGTACGGTGTGTGTGCCATGGACTATATGGTCTTTAAACTCAAAGCATTCTACGATTATGAATTATTACAGCATATAATGATGGGATTTGCTATTTCCTTTACCCTTCCTTTTGACTTCTACAGTGTATAGTATCTTGTTAAAACAACAAGTTTTTTGAAAACCTAGCTTTAAATTCAAAACAGTGTACTTCCACAAAAAAAGACATTAGGTTTGCAGCTAAGACCAGCATATGGTGCTAATCCCTTTCTTTAAGTACTCAATATTCTGAAATCAGGCTACCTCAGTGTCATATAAGCTCAGGACATATTTTGAAGATTCTTCTTCAGACCAGTGCAATCTTCTACCAAGAGGCAGAGGTCATTTCTACAAAAGCGCAAACCTTCTCAGAAATAAATTTCAAACAAGAATCTAAAAATAAATCTTCAGTGTTTTCTGCTCACATGTAACAGCCATGCTTTGCAACAGATGGGGAAAAGAGTAAATCCTTAAGTAGCATAGAAAGCATTAAGCCAGTGACAACATCCAATCCCCTGGAAAGATTGTGACACAAGGAACAAACCACATAAAACACTTTCTTTAAGGACTACCTGAAGATGATCAGTGAGCAGTTAAGTTTTAAATTGTTAGTTACTGGTTTCTGAGTAATACACTTGAAATAAACTGGCTGATGCTGTACTGTCATCAACAATGTATTTCCAAGATTCCTCAAGTTAGCAGGCTGCAGAGGGAGCAGTACCTGCCAGCTGATGAGGGACAATGGTAATCCAGGACACACTGAACTGCTGATGTCAGATCCCAAAGTAGTTCAACAGTCATTTCTCCTAACAGTCTGAAATCCATGCCTTACACAAGCTGTGCTGCACTCAGATTGATAATATGAATACGGAATAGAGCCCATATCCAGTTTTTGCATTACTTGTGCAAGCTGCCCTCTGTCTTCACCACCAAATATGCAACTGAGCTTGTCTGGTAGTTTGGAGGGTGTTGTTTTGGGGTTTTTTAATGGACCAGAGACTTTAATTCATGCCCCAAGTAATCTGAATATTTCTTCTGGGTAGCTTCCTTTGGGAAAGATATGGAAGGCATTATTAAATATTTTTAGAAGTTTTAAGCTCCAGGGCGCAGGGGCATACCAGATGAAATACAGCAAACTTATGCAAGATAGACAAGCAACTAACTACATTTCTGGGCAGCTAGTTTTTACACATGCATGATTTAAAAACAACATACTGTGGCCATTAGAGAAAAGATATGGCTTTTAAAAAGAAAATATAAGTACCTTTAGAACTGTGTGTATCAAGCTGCATTCTATCAACATAATCTCAGAAGTCTTTCATCATGCTATAGAAAGACACAAAAAGAATTTGAAAAGACCAAAAAAAATGAAGAAAGGGATTTAAGACTATAAAAACCAGTGAGATATCGTGGAAAGAGGACATTGATTTAGGAGCTAAAGTGGAGATTGGGAGAACTCTTTACTCTCTATTTAATGCACTAGGCTTATAACAAGGGGGAAAGAACACCCAGAAAACAAATCAAAATTAAATTACCCAAAGTTAGAAAATAAATTTCAAAAATTTAGCAAATCAGATCCTACATGAAAATAAATCACATGTCAGCCAAAGAGCAGAGGACAAGAAGGCTTTGGGAAGAAATCTGCTGGCAGTGTGCACAGCGTCAGGGAAGGGAGGCCACACTGGCTGTAATGTGCCTGCAGTAGCTGACCCTGTCAGAAAGCACAGACAGAACTTTTCACATGAAAAAGATTAAGAGGAGGTGAAGGAGAAATGAAATTACATGTACTTTCAAGGGAAACAGGGGAAGATTATAAATTGTAACAGATGAGATAGAGAAGCTTTGAGAAAACCCTGCTAATTTCCCTCCCTACGGCATAAAGTTACTATAATGGCATAATAGAATAGTCAGGTGAAGGTAAGCATCATATTCCTGGCTTCCTTCCCCAGCCCTGTTATGACTGCTCTCTAAGCATTAAGAACTAGCTCCATTTCACTAGAAAAACTGTGAAGAGAGTGAAAAGAAAATAAAAACAATAAACCAGCAGAAATATCAAACCCATGCTTTGCCATAGGCCAACCAATTTTGTATAGGTGATTCTACTTTTAAGTGGCATCTGTAAAAACAGGACAATGATATGAAGTAATAGACACAGGGCCTAAAAGAGCTAGATACTGCTCAACTGGAGTAGCTTATTGGACATAAATCTTTGTGATAAAAATGTTTCATCAAATGAACCTCCAAATCTTTTCAGGTTTGGAAAGCTACTAAAAAGACCAATGGCAAAATCTGAAGTTGACAATGATTCCAAGTAGCTTTAATCAAATCTCATGCCCTTCTAGACTATCAAATTTTGTAAAATCAAACACATACAGTTTTACCAGCACCTTTTCAGCAGCAGTATCCTTCTTGTAAGCAGCTGCTCATCTTTTCCAGGATTTCTGCCCAGTTCTGCATTCCCTCAGCAAAGCCTTCTGCCACATGGCATCATAAGAATTTACACATTAAACATGATCAAGCTAAGAAACTTCTCAGTTGTTTAAAATAATTACTAGGGAGCAATAGAACATCTGCCAGAGTATTCCCTCTATACTTCCTCCTGCCCCAGAAAAGGTGGGAGGAGGACAAAAGGATTGCTGGAGACCTTTCTTCAGCTTCCCGTCTATAATTACAAGCTTGTATTATCCTTGAGATGTTTTTTAAATAAAATAACTAAAAAGTTTGAAGTGTAAAGAAGATGAAAAGATATAATATCATTTCAGGTTTGCAACTGCTGACCAAAATTAGGAAACGATAAAAGACAACTTCAGTAATTTCATGATGCAACAAAAACCCCCTGTTATAGCAGTGATAACATCATCCCCACACTGTTGCTGCCTATGGGATGAGCATGAGCAGTATGAAACAGCACATGAAGAGCTCTACAACGGCAGTTTATTTTTAGCTATGTATACATCAAAATGATGTAATATTATGAAATATTGATACGCATTAAAAAAACAAACAGGGACATCAGAAAGGCAAATTTGAGTTAAATTTCAGCTGTTATTTTATAAAGACATCACTGAAACAACTTTACTTTTGTGAGGAAAAAACACGTCAAAAGGAAGCATAAGGAATAACTATACTTTTGACTAGAAACGAAAAAAAGATGTGAAATATGGTATGCTATTGTAACATACAGTTAAATGCAATTACAAGAGTGCTTCAAATTTGTCTGACCTCCACTGGGTATGATAAAAAAATGGCTATGACTAATAGCCAGTGGCTAATCTAGTAACAAGGGACTATGGCTAGCTATTTAGCCCTTTCACTAACAAAAAGATAAGGTACAACCTGAATTCCATAAAAAGTTTTGATTACAAGCATACAGTAGAATTCAGTCCCCCCATGAAAGTAAACTGAAGATGTAAGTTCAGTATCATCCACATTTCTCCAAAGCATCGAACTTCTTTTTATTACCAGATCATTATCCCTAGAAATCCATGGAATTAAAAATCCAACAACTTCAGACTTGTCTACGCTACAACGATATTAGCCCTTTCTTAAGCAGAGTTTTAAACTGTGATGTTTACCAAGCATCAAGGTGTGCTACAGTGTTAGGCACATTGCACTTAAACACACAAAAGTACATTTGTCACATATTGACCTGAGTTTTATCCTTAGACTGAGCAAACTAACATAAGGTGCTGACAGACTCTAGCTGCAGATAAAAATCAGACAACTGAAGCCATCACCACCCAGCTACCTGCCCCTCCCTGCTGACAAATGTGGCTGCTCTCAAAGAAAGGCATCTGATGCACCCCTGAATCAGCTCATGAATCACTCTCCTCTCAGCTGTGTATTCAAGGAAGCACAATTTTACCTGAAAACAGTTAGATGGCTGGGGAGCTTATTTATATGCACATCTGACATCACCATTTGGAAAGTGGGACAAACGTAACATAATACCTCCTAACAGTAACAGCTTGAGCCGGATGATTTCTATTACTGTGTGGCTGCCAAAACCAACAGCCTCCACTATCGGCTCAGGACAGTCCCTACCAGCACTCCTTCGAACACTGTGCAAGTGACACAGTTTGGGTTTATGCAGATTACATGTGTTATACCATACATTTCTTATGTGACCTTGTGGACTATTTAGTATACTACTACTTCACATATATTAGTTCAGGTAATTTTAAAAGATATCTGAACAAGCATAAAACTAATTCATGAAATATCAACTGCAGAGAGAGTGCAGCCTTCTCCAGCTCCACCACTTACAATTTCTACTCCAGTTTTATCCTATG
Source organism: Prinia subflava (assembly GCF_021018805.1). Taxonomy (NCBI): domain Eukaryota; kingdom Metazoa; phylum Chordata; class Aves; order Passeriformes; family Cisticolidae; genus Prinia; species Prinia subflava. The sequence goes on from NC_086250.1 coordinate 43,731,851, forward strand.
GAGTCAGGAAACAATAGATTCAGCTGTAGTTTCTTACAAAGTTCCTTCCTTGAGCCAGAGGTTTTCCGAACAGGAGGTGCCACAGCCCCACAGGGATGTCTGTATTCCTGCTGCAGAGGCACAGCCTTCATCCTATCAGCCAAGCTGCCCACACAGTAATTAAACTACACAGATGTGGAGGCAAAGCATGAGCTAATTCGGCACAGGCCTCTTCTGTAGCAACACATTCAGGAGGGGGCAGGGTAGGAGCTTGTGTTTTCCACCTTACCATGTCTGTAAATCTATACAAAGAGTTGCATCAGCAACCTGCAGAGTAATTTGCCCTGGACTATGGCACTGGCAAGAGAGGGAGGAGTAGGAAGGCAGGCTGCCCGGCTTTAGTATGCACCATTCTGTTCCAATCTAGATTTCACCCCTAACTTGGTCAAGTAACATTAGGTGACACATGCTTACACTGGCTTTTGTTGTTACTGAGGGACGAGGAGTTGTTTTTGGTTTTAACTACTTTGTTTTTCTTTTTAATTGCCACAGCCACCATAATAGATCACCTAAGGGATGATGCTTAAAGAAAAAAAATTGCAACCATGTATTTATTCCCACTGACCCTCACTTCTTGGGGCCTTATAAGGATCACATTATCTGTTTTATTACACTGTAACACACAACTGAAAGATGGTAGAAATTTAAAGAATAGAAGTCAATTAAGTTACATATCATCTTTAAACTGCTCTAAAAATACTTTCTTTGGATTCAAGTAAAGGATTTAGACCTTAGGCTTTCCTTTAATGAGATAGAAACCTTTAATCAGGTTTTCTAATGTCTCACTATTTTAAGATACATCCCATACACAGACCGGCTTCCTTAATTAAAACCAAACCAAAGAAAAACCCTAACAGAGACTAGGAAACTATATCCATCACACAAATTAGCACATAAGAGTTAAAATAAAACTGTGACTCAATTTATTAACTAGTCTTTAAAAAAATCCAAATAAACCCCACTGTTTTATTTTCAGTATAGTGATACCATTTATTAGCCAGAAATGGTATTTTCCTAGCCAGAAATAGCCAGAAATGCAGTATTTTCCCTAATGAAAAAGTATTTAAGATATGAATACTTGTTAAAGTTTGTCATGTACTACACTTATAAAAACCCAAAATGCCCACAACCATAGTCTGAAACAAATAATTAATTGCAAACACAGTCAAGTTATTTGATCAAACAATCAACAAACAACCATTTCCTTCATTAGCTGTCCAGTGTTTAAAAAGTCTTGATAATCTTTGGGGTTCAAGCATAAACAGAAACCTGGTTTGTAGAAAACCACATGGAAGACCAACATTTCTTTTCCCCCTCTTTAAAAAAAAAACAACAAAAAACCCAAAAAAATACTAACCAAACAAACAAAAACAAACAAACAAACAAACAAACAAACCTTGCTAAGACTGCTAAATGTGCCTGATAGCAAATGAAGCAGATCTAACTGCAGCTGCTATACTGATACTTTCCCCTGGTAAAACATTACCACTCCCTCTGGTGTCCATCTGACCCTGTGCCAAGCTCTTTGCACACATCAGAAAACAATTCTTTTAAGGTGCATAGGTGTGTGTATATATGAACAGAATGACATGGGAATGTGCATATAGAGAGATTTCTTCCATGTATACTGACCGAAGCAGCTGAGTTTGGGGTCAGAAGGGCACTGAAGCTGGCACAGAGGAGAGGATATGACTGTAAGAGCCAGAAGTTACATCACATTATGCTGCCCCAGAAGAGCAGCTCCTGTTACAGTAAGTTACACTTCCCAGACTGTCCAGCCTAACACACCATTGCTGTTTTCACTCTCACTCTCAGATGTGCTACACCATCCTACTACTGGTATACTACTTTGTAAAGGCTCTAACATGACAACTACTCTCCAGTCAACCCCACTCTGAAAACTCTAGCAATACCCTGCCTTTTCTTTCCTTCTTGGACTAGTTTTTTTTTTTCCCACATCAAATTTGATTAATAAACATCAAATCTCGAGAGGCAGGAGATGGGGTAGTATAAAAAAAAATGCCAAGGCCAGTTAAAAAATTAGTGGTGGGAGTTCACATCTATGCACAGAAAGAAGCTGGAGCTCGTTTTTTCACTGCCAGTGATCCATTAGATTACTTGAGCTCACTTGTGCAACTCTTTCCCAGATTAAGCGTTACTTTATTTTCAATGATCTAAAAAGTATCTTCAAGTTAAGCATGACAGATTACTTACCTAGAAAATTCTACTGTTCTCTCTCATCCCACCAATGTCAATGACAGGAAGTTTGTTACTGGTTTTCAAGCACTACTGAAAATCCTTAGTAATTTGATATCAAATGGTATATGATATATGACATATGATATGCTGGGTGCAAGCATTATTTCAAAGACTCCAATTTTACGTCCTGAAAACAGCACTATACAGTCAAAACTAGAAATTATAACACTTCTTTATATAAACAGTAACATGACATTTAAAATAGCATATGTGACACTAAAACACAGAAATTTTCTTGGCAAGACACCGGTTTTGTACCAAAACAAACTGATGTGCCTCGGGATATAGTAAGCCTGACCTGTGCACAAATATCTTTCTCTTTACAAGCCACAGTAGAAGTATCTATACAACTGCATATATATATATATACATCTATACCTAACAAACAATCTAATCCATTGATCAAATACTCTTGGGTTATAGCAGTTGTTGCCAACAATCTCTACAGGCAAGTCGAATTATGATCATTTTCCTATTACACTGAATAGAGCACAGAGTGACTACAGCTCCCAGGGAACAGAATTAGGATGACAATAATAAGGTGACAATTGCCTGAACAAGACAAACATAACAGCTCAAAGTATTTTCACTGCAAACAAGACAAACATAACAGCTTAAAGTATTTTCACTGCAGACATGGAAAACGGATCAGGTTTCATCCTGTGACTTGCAGCTCATACTCCCAATTACAAGTATGCTGTCAGCTGGGCAGCTGTATTTTGGCTTGTCCTTCAGATGTGTAAAGAATTTAAATACTCACAATTAGGCTTTGATGTTAACACCCCATTGACTCATATGGGGAAAGTTCAATCCTACAGCACTGTTGCTTGAATCTAGCTGTTGACACAAGGCAATAGTGAATTTATTTAGTGAATGAGAAACAGTGGGGGAAGGTATTTAATTCTAGCGAATTAAAAAAAAAGTGAAAATATTAACATTTCTTCTAACTGGAATCTGATGACTGTACATTACTTTATCATTTAACTGACCTTACCTCATTTTGCCTCAACTGTTAAACACAACGAGGTAACACAATTAAAGGGCCAAATGCACACTGAAAAATAAAGTCAACTGTGTGCCTGTAATAGCTGCAGCAGAAAAATAATATTTATATACAAAATGCAGATACTTAGCTGAAGGTGCTAGAAATCCTTAGAAAAGACTGCACCCTGGTGGAAGACTTGTTAACTTGCTGTAATAGCTACTTGGTAAAGCCATGGGGTTTAAGTTTTAATTTAAAATTCAGGTTTTGTAGTAAGAAATTAGTTGCTTCACAAAATGAAAAGCCCTTCAAGCATCTGTTGCTTCAGTTCTTAAGAGTTCTTTGGTGCCAATTATTCATGACATTTCAAAATATCAAGCCAAATATTTAGAAGCATTTTTATATAACCATATACATTTCCATAACCACATCCTTGTGACACAGAGTAGGAGGGATCAGTCTCTTTAATTCTGAATCTTAGCCACAGCAGGTTAGTAAGCATGAAAATTCCCAACCAAACCAAACCAAACAACAACACCAAGTAACATACTAAGGAGAGTCACAACAGAAAACATGCTTTTAAAATCTCTGTGAGGAATGCAAATAATGTATCAAGGATTTGTGCTTTATATTCCCCATATTCCCCTAATATGCTGACTTCTCCCTTTGGCCCAAGCAAAAATCTTTACCACAAGAGTTCAACATACTCTAAGTTTTCCTCAAGTTATACTTCCCCACTTACCAGTCTGCTTTCTCCCTTTTGTGCCTGCTAGAGATCTGCTAAGTACTTGCAGCTCCCACAGACCCATCTCTCCCAGCTAACCAGGTAAGGACTAGGCCACACTACAGTTGATCACAAAAACGTACAATTTGGTATGTGTGAGCTGCTGAAAGCCATCCCACCTGGAATGCATACAGTCCAAGCTGCCCCTAGCCCTCCCTCACTGCCAACACTTCTAATGTCTCTTTTATATATCAGCTATTTTGCAAATCAGTTATTGGAAATTTAGATGGAGGTTATTTCTTTCTATCAAACATAGCTGAACTTGGTTAACAGGTTCCAAAGCTCTCAGAGAAGACAGACATACAGTACAGTCACATGAAAACATTCTTCATAAAACTAACGTCATTCTACCAAAAATAACTAGCAATTAACAGTAAGACACCCATATCCTCACACTATGTATGAAAACAGGCATATAAAGACCTGCACTAGCTGCTTGAACTAGTAGTTTACTAGCCTTGCATGCAGTGTTAACAAAAGAAATGCATTTATGACTGATGAAACAGACAAGTGGTACGACCAGCTCCAGATCTGGGGTGAACACATATATGAGCTACCATGACACAGAGTCACAGAAGAAAACAACATTCATAGAGCAGCAGGCTAGAACTCATTTAACTGCTGCTCTAAATTAAAATACAGTATCTTTTCTAAGGTAACAGTTTTATATATACACACACACAATATACCACTCCATATTCTGCACTGCCAACAGACAATAATGGAAGAGTAGAATGAGATCATCATGTGCAATGTACTGTTTCAGTTTAACAGCCGTATTTTTACATGCAAAATAGCATATGCAAAAGAGCAATACTACACTTACCATTTGTCTTGCAAGCATATTTGGCAATTTAAAAAAAAACAAAAAAACCCCTTGCTCCTGAATTCAAGGTATAAGCACCTATAAATTTGTTCTGAAGATTACACTAACTTAAAAAAGGAAGCACATTTTCTATTAGTATTCCCAGACAGAGCAAGTTTCCACTTCCAACTCCTTGCTTACTAATTACGAAAAGCTTTTCTTAGCCTTGTCTATTCTTGCACCTTTCAGATTTACCAGTGCAGTCATGGATCATTATTTGTGACGGTAACAGCAAAAACTCTCATTTAGTTCAGGTATCACTGGTCTTACTTCTGAGATCACTTAAAAATGCTGCTGACACGTCAAACAAAATGTAGGAAATTTAGCACCATGACGGAGTTGCATTAATGGTAGTGAAACAGAATTAAAAGTGGTTAATACCACTGCATGCTAGTGCAGACACAGACCATACTTACTCTCAGAATTTTACTGGAATGGCAACTCTAATATTTGAAGCATCTCCTTTGCTAAGTTTCAAGTATTAATAACTGTGTGGTATTCAAACACAAAGAAGGCAAAAAGTAGTCCTCTTGCATCAGCTCAGGGTCGCCCATGCAGCCAGCCTTCTACTCCGTATTCATACTGCAAGCTAATTAACACAGTAACACTTCTGTTAAATGCAACTCAGTAGTTCTCTCAATACTGACCTGAGTTCAATATAATGAATAATCTTTTTTTTCCCCTAAAAATTCTGAGGACGTAACACCTATGAACAAAACAATCAATAATGGATTATGATAACATGAGTAGTTAATACTGTCCTACCTTTCACTGTAAAGGAAGCACTTTACTTCAATCTGATAGTGCTATCATACAAGAATATTACTTGCAGAGTTATCTTAATTGAGAAATCATGGAATATTCTGACAACAAGAAATACAAATCCACATATATACTACAGAGATTGAACTAATGATTTGCTATGAAATATGAAAACATTCCAGAGACTGTTGGGGAGGGGAGCTTTTAATATCTCCTGAAAGTAGTTGGCTCCCAATGAATGTGCTGACATGTGAGCCAAAAAAACCCAAGACATCTAGAAAACAGAGCTAGAAATACCTTTCAAAAGGCTATCTTGTCCATCATCCCAGTATTGCTTGCAGGTACTGATCTGAATCAATCCCTTCCTAGAAAAGGTTATTCTAACCTGTTTTAAAAATGCCATTGGTGTAGGTTCCACCAACTCTCTACAGGGAAATGATTGCCCACTACTTATGTTAGGAAACTTTTAACAACCTTTAATCTAAATTTCACTAGCTCCAACCCTCCCCATCCACTGTTCTCTGTCCCACCTCCATCAGAAACAAAAGAAGTTTTAGTATTATAGTTGGTCCTTTCACATACTAAAGAACTCTTATCGCATCTCTTTTGTCTTCTCTTCCGTAGACCAAACAAAACATTTTTCTTCCAGTCTTTCCTCAAATTACACTTTCAAGCCTCCTGAAGACTTAACAGTACATGAGTGCAGGTGGATAGGAATCATAAGGTGAAAAAAGGAAAAATACTTCCACCACTCAAAAACATGTAAGAAACACCTTAGCACATTTGCACTGGGGGAGCACAAACCACACCAAACAAACAAAACAGACAAACAAAACCCACGACTAAACTAAACAACCATTTTCTAAAAATTATGAGATAAAGATTATTAAAAAAAAAAAATGCATTGAAGAAAAACTGGTTTTAAGATACACTAGTATCAACACACACCTTGCTTGTTACTATATGGTTAAGCAAGCAAGACAGGCTAAAAAAGGCATACTCCTGTTTTCCATGGACTCCCAAAACCCCTGTAAGACCACACTCTACTGGTAAATGATTATACAGGATTTCACACTATTAATGAAAATGTGATACAAGATCTCAAGAAACAGCATGAAAACTGTTAAATCTGGGGGGGGGGGGGGGGGGGGTTAAGTGTCCAAAGTTAGCATGAATTTCACTTCTCCTGATCCCTCTTGCTGCACTCTGTAGCAGTCACTCTGTAGTCAAGGCCATGCTGATAAAGTGAGATGATGAAAAAAAGTCAGTGAGAATAACATCTAATTCCAGTTTACATATGGATTCCTTAAAATGCTTTAGGAATCACTGAATGTCCTTTTTATTTCAAGTAGTATATTGACATTACACCTTATGTTTACAAACGCAATAGATACAAAGAATCAGATATACTTCCATGACTACAATATGGGATAAAATAGTCATCTAAATAGTTCTTGTAAAGTTTCATTCATGGTTCAGAAAACATTTGGAATCTGAAAGCAATACTATTTTTATATTACTCTGTTTCACATATCATATGCAAAGAAGCTAAGCTCTGTTCAAACAGTTAGAGATAAATGAATAGAACTAAGGGGTTTGTTTAGGCATCTTGCAGATACCAGGAACTGTCTCAAAAAAATAAAACCATTTTAAAACACAGAAACTGAGATACAAAATAGTACGAGAATGTTAACCCTGCCCTACTGAGCTCTGTTAAATGCAACAAAAGATGAACATTCTGAAGCATGGTTTTTAGCATTTGTAGCCCAATCCATGCTTTAAAAAGATAACTTTCTTTTGTCTTGTAGCATAAAAGGAGTATTTCTACTTTGTAAACCCATGTATCTGCATTTACTAGGCAACAGCCCTACCAAGCACCAGTGCTCAGAAGAATCATAGCAGTCATGCTATTTTCCCTGCTGGGATAGCATACATACACCAAATCTAAAGATGATCAGGAAATATGACTTCATCTGTGAAAGACAGACCTCCTACAACCACAGGAATTACACGAAAGTAAACAGCAAAAGCAACATGTAAAATTACTTCTGATGTCACAGAATGTCACAGTTAACACAACTTTAGCTCTCATCTTTGCCATGTATTTTTTAGCATCATGTATAGTAACAAACAGTTCAGGATAACCACAAGCTAAATTCTTCAAGGTACTGTATGAAAGATTTCAATGTGTTTTGGGTGTATCTAAAGTTTGAATAATTTATCTCATCCATTTCTAAATTAATTCAGGTTACAAACATACTGAAAGACTATATTTCTCAATCCAATTCCTGATTCATTTAAATTTAAAATAATTAATGAGTTTTCATAAAAAATCCCAGTAGTTTCATTATACAATCAGTACTGTATTCTGCATAGGACAGGCAGCATTCACAACGGCTTACCTCACTTTCAGATAGAAACAAATTAAAAGCAAAATAAAAACCAATGCACAGGTGTTCACAAAAGCAGTAAATTCTGAGTTTCCCCACAATTTGGCTCTCTGTTATAGGGGTACTATACATTGGGTCCCGAACACACCAAAACAAATTCAGAAATCCTGCTTTCAGTGCAAAGCTAAACAGAACTTGTGCTTGTAAATCCTAATCAAGGACAGCTACTTATGAGGCTGATTATACTTCAGGGTTTTACTTTTTTATGTTATGCTAAAAAGAAAACAAGGCATTATAAAAAGTTGGTCTATAAACTGTATTTTTAAGCATTGGGTACTCCAATGCCCCATCAGAAACAGCAGGGGGTAGTATTTCTGTGTTTTTAAACCCATGTACAAGTCTCATCCTGCATTTTCCCTCCTTACAGGTTACCCTGAAATCCCTCACCTAGATTCCTTTAGTGCTTAACTTCTTCCGGCTGCACTCCTGCCAGGCAGAGTTGTCAATCCTCTTCTGAGCTGGCTAACACAGGTCCTGCAACCTGGTGACCAACCACCTGGCTGCCCTTCTCTGCTCCCTCTGCCTTACAGATTGTACCAGACTTTTATTTACCACTAGTGTGCAAATCATTAGCCTCATAACAGGTCACCTCACAATGCTGTTTTATCTTCCTATAAATACAGGGACTCACAATCGGTGTAGATTTAAAATTAAAATATTAATTTGTACAGCACCACAAGCTGTCCAACATTTTACGGACTAAAAGAATATTCCCACCATGAGTTTTTAGTCTGAACACATCAGAACAGCATCTAGCACAACGCAGAATATAAGAATTTTGTGCACGTCATTTGTAAAACAGTTCTTGAAAATGGCAAAGCTACTTGAACTTTCCCACTGAGACAATACTTTCTCACTTAGGTTATGAATTGAGACCACCAAACTTTTAGTTTTATCTAAACCAGGCTACATGTCCCCAACATCTACAAAGCATATTAAATACTCCTCCAGTGAGCCTAATTTCACGAAGTGTGACACCAGGAAACTGAGATTATGTCTTTTTTATTTAATTTGTTTTATTTCTTATGCCTCCATGTTTTAATTTTCTTTTTCAGAGTTTACCTTGATACCCACACTCCTTTGCCCTCAAATTCAGATAGCCACAAACAACTGCAGAAAACCTACTGTTTTTTCAAATATTTTGTTTGCAATTTTAGCATACATTATCTCATTAATTACCATAAATAAGATCCAGTATTGTCTTTGATTCAATTAAAGAGCTGATTCCCAGTTCTCCAATATGATGAATTTAGAAGTATCTGAGAAACAGGACACACTTATTTTCCATTTTTGTGTATTGCATATTATTTGTAATAGCTCACCTACAGAGTAATTTTAAGAATTTCTTTTTAAAATACAGCAATGTTTGTGTAAAATATATGAATACTATTTCAAGGCAATTGGCTGAAGGATGTCCCTCTGATGTTGTCATTTGCTCTAAAAGAAAGCAAATCACATTGAGTTCAGAAAAATATCTTCAGCTTCAAAATTTAAAGCCGAAAACTTAAGAGCAGACTTAATCCTCTAACCAATCTTGGCAAAAGTGAAACACAAAAAACCCCCCAAAGTAACCCTGTAATTAACTTAAATCACTACCATTATGTATTATCACTGAAGGGTGAGCAAACTCTCTGATTCCCCTGTAGGTTACTACATTGTGAAAATGTACCTTGACAAACAAATGAAAATGAATGCTAAATTATTTTATTTATGGTCATAGAGGATCTAAAAGAACATTTACTGAGAAAAACTCAGAGTAATAGAGATATTATATTGTGAAACCACTATTTAGTCCTCTGATTTCACCCAAGCTATCCTATTCAGGAATTTCAAAGTGACACTCAGATGCCATATACTGCCTTCTCACAGTGGCGGTTTCTATCCTGAAGATACGACTGTACTATCAGTTTACTGATTTAAGTGAAAAATGACCCTAAACAATCCACCCTGCCATCTTCCACCTCTAAATAGACTGGAAACTACTTTTCATCAACATATCTTGCAGTTCAATTGGCAACCAAATCTGAGTAGCCAATGGCCAGTGATAACATAGGGAAGTTACAGGAAACCATTAGCAAAGGAACAAAACAAAACTTTTCAAGGCAGAAAGGAACTGTATTTCTAGAGGGCAGCTAAACTGTGATCTGCATTGTAGTAGCTTGCACACTGTGAGAATTAAACATTTATCAACAATTAAACTCCATGACTTCCTTATGATCAATCGACAATATGGTCAAAAAAAGAAGAAAAGCACAAGAGCAAAACAATCCAAGTCCCACAGCTGGTACACACATTACTAGTGACTACCATGATGATGACACAAACCTGGCAAATATTTCTACATAATATCAAGTATAATCTTCTATGCACAGAATAACAGGGTTATTAACAGAATAACACAGGGTTTTGAAGAAACTCCTGAATGTGATCTCATCCACTGCCTGCTCAAAGCAGATTTAACTTCAGTGGTCTCTGCACAGTCAAGTTTTGTCACTTTCCAAGGGCAAGTTTCTCAGGCTTCCCCATGCACTCCAAGCACCAGTAGTGAAATAAAAGTAGGTAGTTCTATGTGTTTCTACCACTATGTATTCTAAAAACACGTACCTGCTACAAAGATGTATTAAGCTCCTTTTAGGAAATTAGATGGCTTTTCAAGCACATTAGACTTGAACACTTAGTTTTTCAAAAATGTATTTTAAAGAAAATCAAAAGGTCAACAAAGAACCTAACTTGCTTTTGTTTATAAGCTTATTTTTAATAATCTTTATGAGAATTGACAAATCTACATTAGTTTTAAGAAGGTGAAAACCAGCAAAACAGATGTGCAAAATTAGAAGGGAAAAAGACACTACTTCCACCTGTGCTGTTCATATTTTCAACAGAAATGCAAGTTCTACTGCATTATGTTCTTAGTCAACTGCCAACAAATCAATATCAGATCTTTCACAGAAGCGATTACTTTTCTTACTTGGTTCAAAATAATGTTTTTCTCGTTTACTTTCTTTCTATTCTAGTCTAGTCCTCAGCAAAGCATAATTCCTTCTTCCTGCTCAGGGATATAATTATGTCCTCATTAGTTCTGAAATGCAGTACAGTAGGAATCTGTTGATTTTTTGGCAGCAGAGGCATACTAAATAAGAATAACCAGATGCTGCTTACATCACTTTCAGATATAGACAAATTAAAAGCAAAACAAAAACCAATGCACAGGTGTTCATGAAAGCAATAAATTCTGAGTTTCCCCACTATCTGGCTCTCGTTACAGGGGTATTCTATGTTGGGTTTCGAAAAAAAACACTGTGTGTTCACAGCTCACAGCTATTTCATGCACTCAGATGTACATATCAGATACAAATTATGCAGATAAAACTCTGTAACCATCTGGTCATCTAAAGTATTTGATATAAATTGTAACTGACCTATTTACTGGTATATAAAATACTTCCCAGTCTGCATTTTCTTCTTAATTTTTGTTGGTTTTGATCGAAATGGCAGGATGGCAGCTCACAGAACTCCATGTATGTTGTTGTTTTGTTTGCACACCAACAGGTGCACATACAGCCATTAAGCAGGCTGGTGCTAGAGAAGGGCACATAACTGCTCAGTTATGCTCTAGAAACCAATGGAATTACCAAGGAGGAAAACAAAATAAACTGAAGTTCCAAATGAAAAATGAGTTGTCACTTGCAGGAGTGCTAGTTATAACTAAAACTGACACTTTCATTTTCCGCCATCTTCCAGTTTATGACTTACTAAAACAATAATCACTTCCTGCGTTGGGACTGAAACTGTTCCTGGTTCTCCTCATTCCAGAAAGTTTGTCTGTCTGTGGTTCTTCTGGACAGAAAGGAGAAGGGTAGATCAAGGAAATCCATTACTGTAATATTTTAGAGTGATATTCAGTAATTTCACTTTCTGGGCTCTAAAAATCCTGAATTTTCAGTCCCAGTCTTTCTGGAAGAAAGACTCCGCTTTCATGAATATATTCTTAGGAGGAAAAAACCCCAACTAACAGAGAAAGTACAGACTCAGGATTTCAGTTTTAAACAAACAAACCGACACAAACTTCACCACATACAATTCACACACCAGTTTCTTGACGGAAGTACAAACTGCAACCAGTGAGATAAGTAAATGAGAGGATATAAAAAAGCTAGGTTAGCCTACTTTTAGTACTGTAGTATTAAGAATTATTGACATTTGAATACATATTGACAACTTGAATACTCATTTTTTATTTGTCTGAGGGCTACGCTTACCACTAACTTACATAACTTGGAAAGCAAACAGTTTAATATATTAAATCAATTGTGTGCACTAGAAAGCTCATCTCAAATATCCATGCTTTTGGAACAGAGAGATGAAGTACAAGGGCTGTAACAGATAGCCCTGGAATGACCTCCAGGATGACTCCATGTATGGCAGCTCAGTTCTAGTCTCATTGTGTTTGCTTATTTAATTCAAGCTTATTTAATTCTTCGTTTGGAAGAAATTTACTGTCTTTACAATCCTCTGTACAACAGGAACCTGATCTAATTCAGAACTTTACAAGCAAGTGATAAAATGATCACTACTGGAAGGTATCTCTAGCATTATGTACTTTTAGGAAGGTGGCTGTAGTATCACAGTCATAACCATCAGATTCTACATTAAAAGACTGTTACTGAGCAACAGTACAGGAAATAAACTGAAGGGAAGTCTCTCAGTCACCTCTGCAGCTACCTAAGGATGAAAAGGAAGATCCTGCCTTCCACTATGTGCCTGCTGCCTAGACCTGACAGGAGCCATCTGGCCCTCTCCAACCGCTTGCAGTTGCTGCCCACTTGAAATAAAAGCAGAGAAGAGCAAGGTGAAGGACACAACGTGCAAATGTAGAGGAAAGTCTTGTACCATTGCCTTTATAACCAAGTAGTTCTACTATAAATGGCTACTTTAAAAAATGCAGCATTTACTATCAGATAAACCATGCAAAATCTAAGTACCTGCTCAGAAATACAAATCATACTTTGTGAGCCAAAGGTTAGAATTTTGCCAGTATATCAGGTTTCAAATCTTAGTTATTGTAACGTCTCATCCAACTCCTATGAAATTTAGCAGAACTTCTTTTAACTGGCTCTGGCTTTAGTTCACAAGAGAATTAGGGAACCAAGAATACAAGACCAAGACCTCCAGCCTTCTGTCTAAAAAAAAAAATCTGCCAACAGTGAACATGAGTGCAACATTCTTCACTACTTTAAAATGATTGAGCATTTTGATATTTGAGCACATTTTCCAAGCAAAAGCAAGAACATAAGAGTTACAAGTAACTATAATGAAAATACAAAAAAGTGCCACAGATAGAAGTAAATGTTAGTTACTCATTAGTCTGTTTTTTACAGTGAATTGGGAAAAAAATCACATAGTAGTTATTTCTGCCTATTAGTGCAGTAGAATCTGTTTTTCCTTTTCTAATTCTGTTGAAATAAATGTCTAGTCAAATAAGGGACATTACAATCCTAATCTATTTCCAGGTATTTTCTCCATTGTCAATTATCAGCAGATACCTGAAACTGCTTAGATGGTTTTGCACTTTCTAGACATTACTACAGCATAACTGATTCCCTCTATATTACCATACATTCTTAGTGAAGTCATGTAACTGTCTTTCCCTTTCAGTGTAACAAAGGCTGAAAGCCCTGACAAAATACAGGTAGCAGAGCCATGCAGCACTCTGTTACAGTAGATCTGGTAACACCTTGTCTCTTGAGCCCAAGAGACACAAGAGTTGCAGTGGGGATTAGTAAGAGAAATAAACAATGGTTATTATAAATGTTTAAAGATTAAGGTAGGGAGCAGTCTTTCATCATGTATAGTCTATTACCGAACCACCATAATTAATAATGAATTCAGCTGGAATACTTTAAGATGTTTCAAAACAGAAAAGTAAATTAAAAGAGTGTGACTTATTCCTAAAACAACATCTCGTCTAAGTTGGTATGCAGCCCATTCACTGTCAAATGCAACACGCTTTGGGATTGCACATTTGGATATACACTTCATATGCAACATGAAATATCTTTCTAAAATCACATTTGATTAAAACCAGAAAAATTACTAAAGGCAGTCACATGCTGCAAAAGCATGAATAGTTGTAAATGATAAATGTCATAGGACAAGAGCCTGTCAGTCATTTCTTCACACAACTAATCATTTTTTATTTTAAGGAAAATACTTGTTGCATAGTATCCTTTCAAAGTCATTTATCCTACCATTTGTGCAAGCTGAAATACCCAAAAGAGACCTGCATTTTGTATTTACCAATATATGACAAACGCAGATGTTTTTGTTACTGCCACAGTACTCCAATGCCAGCACACTCAGTACTGCCAGCTCAAAACCCAGGAACTTCACTGACCTTCTTGCAGAGGACTGAGTGGTTTGAAGACACCTCAGCACGTATGACAAGAGGTGCTAGGAAACATTTTACCAGCTCTGCTGGTGTACTACAGCAGAAACCTGTACAAGTCAGAAGATAGGCAGACTAATAGATATTTCAGTATATATGTCAATTTATACATACCTAGGCAGATGGAACTACACTACTCTGAGGTATGTATGTATGTATGCAGTAATAAACCATAACAATTATTAGTTTGGTTGATACTGGAAGTACAAATATGACATTTATGTAGCCATTATTTTCACTCTAAGAATATGTGACATTAGATTAGGTAAACTAACCTTAAATAATGGATACAAACATACTACCATTGTCTGAAACATAAATGGAAACTTCTGAAATGATAATGCCACAGTTTACAAGCAGTATTCCTTAGAGGATCTAAATGGTCTAACAGTTTGCATGTCTAAAATTTCAACTGGTGTACTCCTTATCTGTCAGATTAAGGAACAGCCAAAATTTCTATCTAGAGGACAAACCCCAGAGCACTATTTTCAGCATCTGAATGCTTTGCCTGCTACGTACTCTAAACTTTGTTCTTCAAATTTGACTCCGCTTTGGAGAAAGAAAAGAAAGTCATTAATGTTTATAGATACAACAATATGGATATTTTTTTCATTTTAACTCTCAGGAAAAAGATGTTAACTTTTCAGAAGCACTATATGTTTTTTTTCTTGAATGCTTAGTAAATCATTGGTAAAATTGGTAAATGGCCACGATAGCAATGCCATAGTCGCTGTCTTAACACAGCTTCATTCTGTTTTTTGCAACTAGCACTTCAATAAGTGACTTTTGCCTATTAAATATTTTGAATTAAGATTCTCTAAAGAATCAGAATTAAAAAGTGGTTAGAAAATAGTAACTGTAATTAGCCAACACTCCATTAAAACTCACATATACCATAATATAAGGTTCACTGAACGAGACTAAGTTGGGGATGCTCCAGCAATACTGTAACATTCACTAGATTAGTCTTCTACATATCTGTTTTCCCATTTCAATAATGTCCATATTTAAATGGAATCTGCAATATTAATCTTTGATTTCATCTTTTATCTCATAAGCAACTATAAATTATATTAAAAAGAAAAACCAACTGTAAAACTTCCTTATTTTTCCCTCAGCTGCAGTATTCAAAACCACATCACAATCTAATGAGAAATGGAAGTAATTGAAAAACCACACTTCATTCAGTGCTGGAAACTGAATATAATGGAACAACTAGTTCTACAGGTGTTTCAAGTTTAAAGGATGCTCTGACTTAAAGGTGTGGCTTCACTACCAGAGAAGCATAAAAATGACATACAAGCAGCATTTGTCATGTTATCTATAATCTGACACCAACACAATCAGACAGAGAATCTATTTGGTTCCATTATTGGCAATTGTGATGGAAACAACTCTTCCCAACATACACAGGAACAGATTTCTGGACCTTCAAAGCAAAAAATGTTAGTTGCTTTTATTTTCTCTGTCATAAATTTCCAGTACTGCTTTGCCATTTTCCATTAGAGTGGAAAAAACAAATAGTTTAAATCACAATTAACCTAATTTGCTGCATTTTGAATGATAACTATTTACATACGCAAATTTCATTATGAAGCCTTAAATTAAATAATTCTCATTGTCTTATTGGAGTAAGAAAAATATATTTACTAGAGTATACTATGTAGTATTTCCCAGGACATTTAAACTCTCATATTTTAAAAGTACCATATGTATGAAACTACAACACAGATGAACTAGATGCTGCTGTACTTCCCTTTAGTAGTTTATTTATATTTTTTCAATGAAGTGCATTATGAAAAAGTAATAATTAGTATTCTGATTTCTGAGACTAATATAGTTAATCACCATTACTGCCTACAACTTGACACTGTTTCTAAACCACAAGTTATCACCTCATAATACTAATGTTTAGTGAAAATATATTACACATGCTTATCTTTCCTACTCTCAATGAGAACATAATCCCAAATCACCCTATTGTAATACTCTGCACAGGAACCATTTGTGATGCTATCACTAGGGATTGCAGCATTAGATAAGAAGAAAGCAACAGACTAAATCCTAGCAAGGATTTTATTATTTTATAGTTCTTATTATAATACATATTTGAGAAATTATATTCTCCCCACTTTTTTTCCCTTACAAAACTTCTCCAGAAAGTATTATGTATTCTTCCATTTCACAGTACTTATAATGGTGCTTTTATGAAAAGCCCAAGTGTCAGCAAATACTGTGGCCTTTTCCTTCTTTTTTTAAAAGGTGATAGTGAAGAAAAAAAGATTACATGTTTTTTGCACTGTCTTTATTTAAAACTTCATCTTTTATTTGTGCATGTAAATATGGTTCTTGGAAAATATACCACTGAACAGCTTACAAGAGATAGATAAACTTCTTCTATTTTTCACTTTCCAGGTCTTCTCTAAGAATTTTACATTTTTCTATCATGTGAAAAAGAGGTGGTAAAAATACTCTACTTAAAATTACACTGCAAAACCAACTGTAGCTCATAGAAGTTTCTAAGCAATTAGAGGAATGGGCCCCTATTTCTACCCCCTTATATATCTACCTCAATGCAGAGCATGTCCAGGAATTGTGAGGAGTCATTTTAAGAAAACATCTAAATATCAAATCAGGTAAATAATTCTGACATCTCCTAGATTATGAAGGTTTGGGGGTATTGTCAGCAAAGTTTTTTTTTTAAACAAGAAACTCCAATAAAGTTCATTTCCTAAAACGAAGCAAGGAAATTATAAAGCGTTATTAGTTTTTCCAACAGCTCAACAGCACTAGAGCCTAAGAGGTAGAAAGTTATCAGCCCAAAGTGTCATTGAGCTCTTAGTATCCCATGATGAGTTGGGGAAGACAGAAACCAACTTCTTCCTCTACCTTGTCAAAAGATGGGAAACTTCCGCTGTACTTGCTGAGTTTCCTGTTTTTAAAAAGGAAAAGGGGAAACTGGCACAACTGCAAAAATTTCAGAACAGGAAGGTCTTCAGAAAACTCAGCCTGCTCCTTCCTACACTCCTGAGACTCAAACAGAACTTACCACCCTGGCTACAGCATATGTTACTCCTTGCTCTTTTCAGTGGCAGAGGTGCCACTCATATTTAGTTATCATTCTGACACGCTGTCAAATTAAAATGAAGAATGCAAATAAAGGAGAAGGAAATGGAAAGACAGTTTAACTACCTAAAATAGAGACAAATCATAATGTAACAATGGATGAACAGGAGGTACTTCTCTAACTACAGGGCCTTGACCTTGCCAAACTGTAGTGTGCTGCAGCCAAAAGTATTTCTGGAAAAACAACAAGATTGAAATTACCACAATGGAAAAGGTAAGTAAAGAACTGCTATAGCAGCCTTTCTACTAGTTAAGATTAAGACAATTTATGTCTGTCAACAACCACAGATAACTAAAACAACAACCCAGAAAAAGAATCCTTATCCTTTTAATTTTGATTTTAATTATCCAAGTTGTCCCTCATATGGGTGCCTCTGACATTTTTGGAACAACGAAAAATTATTCCTGATTTTAAAAGATTATTTTAAGTGTAGATAAAGAAATTGTTTCAAATTGTTTCAAATACTTCTAGAGTTTAAGTTAATTAATCTTTAAATGCCAATGAGAATATTTTCCCCCCAACCTTTTACAAAGAACACCATGGTAAGAGCCACTCTTACCAAAACTGTACTACTGTAAAATTCTGTAATGCTAGCTGTAAACTGCAAATATTAATGCAAACAATATATGATTCACTTCAGAGATGTTTTTATTTTCACAACACCATACATATCTTTAAAATATTTGTACTTTCTACTACTAGTGTTTGAACAAAAAAGTACATGTTGTAAAATCTTAGTACATATTTAACGTTTTGTAGTAAACTCATATTCAGAACTATCTGTTTCCCAGAATTAAATCTGGTTTATATTTATATAATAAAATATTTGGTAGTTCTCAAACGTACAAAGCAATAATAAGAACTTTTTGGACTAATCAAATTACTATCAGGTAGATTTACTACACTACACACTTACATAAAATACAACACAAAAAACTTCTCCTGAAATTAGGAAACCCTGGCTCCATTCATTGTCCCACCCAAAGAACATCACCAATTTTACAGTCTATGGGAAGCAGCATTATTCACCTATTTAAGGAAAAGGCAAACATATTACCAGTCTTTAAATGACAGGTAAAAAAGCACTACATATTAGCTTAATTGCAATTCCTCCCTATTCTTCCACAGAAGCGCTATGCAGATATCATTAGCCTTATAGTGGCTTTAAAATTTGATACTTTAGTGTCCTTATAGTGTCTGATTAAAAAGTAAATGTACTAAAAATCTCTTCACTATTTCTGAAAGAGGACAACTGATTCCTTTATGTTAATGAGAAAAACAGAACATTAAAATCAGCCCAACAGTGAGCCACTCTAAGTACACGTGAAGTAACTTATTTTTGAGGTCACTATGTAAGGAAAAGTCTAAAAGTTACTGATCTTAAGGTTGCAGTAAATCGCTCATTTTTCGAACAGTAAAAGCAAAGTAGATTTGCTTGCCTTTTTGTATGTTATGAGAGTACTGCTTACTCCAGTGCTGAACTAAGAGACTGAATATGTGAAAACCAGTACCTCTAGAGAAAGCCTACTAACATAAAAAAACCCCACATAATCCATCTAACTAAAACATACATAATAATACATATGAAAGAGATGGAGGACAAGCTTGCGAAAGGTGAGAGAAAAAGTGCCTACTAAAATTTGGAGATGAGTCCCTGATTAACCAGGACACTGACATTTCAGTTTTATCTACATAAAGATGTAACTATTACCATGAACAAAGGAAGTTCCTACTTATAATCTAAACTTCCAAAGCATTTCAATGTAATGAGATAGGAGATATTAAAGCACCCTATTCCAGGCTGAGAAAATGCTCCTTTGTGAGGAAAGTTTCTTGGATACGTACTTCTAGGACAGAAGCTCCCAGGCACAACACACCTTAGTGCCAGCGAGTCCACAGTGAAGTTCTTCAGCTGGGAAAGTAGTCTTCCACTGCCATCATTTCCTTTTCAGAACTTTCAAAAAAACCCTTCAACTTAATCGAATTTCTTAGGTATGAAATATTACACCTTCTATACAACTGAAGAATACAGCTCTTGACAATCTGTTTGGACTCAGTAAACATTTATTGTAAGTAACATTTTATTAAAGTGAAAACAAACTTGCAACCTTCAGCATGAGAACCACAGTACAGGAAAATAAATACCAAACACTCTTTGCAAGGTGTTCTTACCAAAAAATCTTGCCAGTCATAGGAAAAGTCACTTTCACCTACTGCACTGCATTACTGAATATAAATATGCAATACATTCTAAGATTAAGATACATTTGTTCAGGTAAGTGGCAAGTACAGACTCAGGACTGTGTTTCTCCATCAACAGCCGCCCAATTACATGTCACAGTACACACAACTGGAAAAGGAACATAATGTGCCTTCCACACATTGACTGCACTTAAACCTTGATTGCTGAAGAAAAGTTGGGTGCTCAGAGAATATCCCAAGAGGCAGCCAATGGCTGAGAACTAGTTTTAAAACTCTAAATCACTAATATAACAGAAGAAAAAAGGGTGGAAGACCAACCACTTGCTCAGAAAGACACCACTTGCTCAGTAACTTAAGTGTTACTGATAAAAAGCACACCTATCTATTTTTTTAGACAAAAGTGTAGAGGGAAAAATCAGTCCTACAGATGATCTCCTTTCACACTTAGATCAACACTTAGTTCTCTCTCTTTAGTTTGTTTTTCATGATGGAGCCTGCATATTTTTTGATTCCTCAATTAACATCCATACTAACACTTGAACATGAGAAAAATGCATGACAACTGAGATACAAGATAAAAAAAGTGAAGCCACAATGTCAGTCACGTCCAGCAAGTAAGTACTGTTGCTCACTGGCATGATCCTGCAGCAACCATACTTCCATGGGATCTGCTTCCTCTACGGGAAGATGTTCTTACCTCGTATAGCATGAGCTGGATTATTGCCAAGCACTACAGCTGTGGTCTTTGAACTGATCAGCATTTCACAGAGGCCATAAGAGCAATAGATAACACTTAAAAAGTAAAAAAACAGAACAGATACATTCTCTGACACACTCTTTAAAAAAAAAATTTGAACTGCTTAGAACAACCTCAACACAACAAAATAACCAACCAAAAATACAAATCCCAGAAACCTAACTTGGTTATAGGGAAATAAATACAAAAAATTACATAAATAACGCTTCAAATATCCTGCTAGATGGCTCCTGGAATTTATCACCTTTTTTGGCATTTCAGTTCGCACAGTAAGAGAGATCCACCTATCAAGGACTTGAGCCTTGGCAGCATCTAATTGAAAATTATTGTTTTCAAATGCTTCTCTATTCCCTCTCTGACAAAAGGTCCAGAACTGTACTAAGGATTCTCCCCTTCCCTGTCTTGGGGTGACTGCATGGTCTGGTATTGTCTCATACCAGGACATTCCCTTACTGATGGTACATTATAAATTTCCTAACAATTCCACATTTTACACTTGATTTCTTACACTCTATTTTCAGCCTTAACTGTTACATTTTATATTGCTCATAATAACCAACACAACTCTGGTGTAATTATTATTAACTCCATGCTATTTGTACTTTTTACCAAATACCCTCATGCTACTAAAATAATTTTCTTTGATTATGTGCCTTGATTATGCAAGAATTTCTCACAGTCAAGGATGATGTTTTCAAGCATAAATCTCTCTCTTCTGCACTCACCCTACTTCATAAATCTACTCATCTCCCCACCTGCAACTTTTGGCATCACCCCTTCTTTGATGAACTCTACTATTTTACTTTCTTTCTATAATCTATTGTTGTCTCCTTGACCACCAGTACATAATATTCTCTCAAATAATTTGCATTTTGCATATAAAATCTATATACACACAACACAGGATAACCTGTGACTACAAAAGCTATCCTATTCTAGGACCACTCCCAGCAAAATGTTCCTCTTCAGCTTTCTTAAAAGTACCAGAGAAATAACCACCTCTATCATCATCATGTACCTCCATTTTAAAACTCTCTTAGATCCTCTCTCTTCCTTATTTAGTATCCACATGCATACTACTATGATGCCTTCTGAAGGTTTTACTAATTTAATCAATCATTCTCATCACACTGATGCCAAACCCCCTATTTATCTCCATTTGTAAAAAAAATCCAAGGAGACAACAAAACTGTTAAGCCCTGAAAGTTACTTAAGTGACAAAACTTGATCTCCTTCAGTAAAAACTAGTTTAAAAGGTGTGTATAATATATATTTGATAAATACCTGTCTAAATATATGGAGTCCTTTCATCTACATTCTCTATGTTGTTCTTCCTGCTTAGTCTATAACGGGACTTCCCTGCACAAGAGTGGCAACTTCCTGAAATTTAAAAGGCAGGCAAACAAAAAACCCCTTTTGTACAGATTACTCACAAGGCCATATAAATAACTTACAAAACTTGATTAAAAGTAAACAAATAAATAAACAACAGCAGTAATAAGCAATTCAAGACTAGAATCTGCTAGCTTGTCTCCAGCAGCAATGGAACCCTGATGGAGGTCTCCATGAAATTTGATCTCTACAATTAAGTACAACACCAGTCCTCACCACCACCACAACCCTAAAAGCAGAGCTTTTATCACTAGCCATAGCCATATCACTCCTGGAGGCCAACACCAGCAGCACAGCAGCCACTCAAGCGACAGCAGCACTGTCTGTCTGACTGTCTGCAGAACGCAAGCTGCTATTTAAGATAACAGCAATAACTTCTGATGTACATAAGCAAGCAAGAATGACGACCTACGTTCTTTTTACCCTCCTCTATGCACTGCGGTAGGACAAGGGGTAGAGAAGGGAGATCATATAGTCCTTTTAAACAATGTGTCGCTTTTATGCTGTGGAAATATCAGTGCGGCTGACAGCTCAAAACAGAGTGGCAATAAGCACTATTGTAAACACAAATGTACATTATCTTTAGCAAAAAAATAGCAATAGCTATCCCAATCCAATTCCCAAGAAAATTCTCCAATCATAGCAGAATCAAAATCTATGTAGTTGGATGATAGGATCTGTCTAATACAGTAAAAATTGCAGAGTTGCATGAAAAACAGTTTGTCTATATTTTTGACTAGTTCACCTGCCCTCTACTCACTAATTGCTTTGATCGGAGCAACTTGCATTCTGTAACTTGGAGTTGTTTTAAACAACAGCCATTTTTTATATTTTGCTTAAAGAAGGTTGAGTTTAAAAGCAGACTTTCCAAATTGCCTAAGCCTAAGGCCCAGGATAGGTAACAGTTTTATATCACATATGACCAGGAAATGTCATAAAGAAACAGAACTTTTCATCTACTTCCACCTGCAAGATCCAAACTTGGTCTCTAAACCTTTGTGTTGGTAGGTATAAAAATATTATTAGAGTTCTGGAATGTTTGCTCCATTAAATCTTTTTCTCTTGTTGAAAATTCATTCTTAACATATATGCAGCATTAAAAGTGGGGCGAGAAATCTATGCGAGCTACCCAAAACTTAAGCTGACATTCAGACCTGTATATGCTCTCCCTATACACATATACAATAAAATGTATTCACTTCTTATATAATCAACATCCAAAATGAAGTATACATAGATATCACTGATTTTCTCAAAGTGACAATAGCATTTGAAGAAATTTTCACTGTTCTACAATGGTAACTTTCTTAGCTTTCTCAAGTGCAGCAATGCCCATAAAAAACTATTTTCAAGATGAGACCTTTCTCCCTGCAAGCTATTTAAGGAACAGATAAAATCCTTTATTTCATTATATGCAATTTTATGCCTTTGAGATATTTTAATATAAGGATAGAAGTAACAGTAATCGTGATGATGGTAGATTTTTTTTAAACCAAAATGAAAAAGGTAAATTCAGTATTAATGAAAAAATATAAACTAACAGAAATGAATTCTGCACATGCAGCACTGGTAGTGCAAGCAAAGACACAGAAGAACCACTCTAAGGCTTGTATCAGTAAATCAGAACCTCACTGCAGGAAAGCAGATGGTGCAAGTCAGTACTTTACAAATGACAGTCTTCACTCAGCAGCGACCCAGCATCTGGGCAACAAGTCAATTAATATCCAGTGAACAATTTAAATGAGGGAGTTGGCTATTAAAGAGTAACTTATCAGCATTTGATTACATACCTCTCCTTTTCCTTCTACAGTATCTACCCCATCTGCCCTTCCAAACAGTGCTCTCTCCAAAATTCCCATTCCTGTCTTGTGACCCAGTACATGAATGCACCCAGCTCACATAACATTCGTATTTCTTCCGTTTGCAATTCAACTACCTATGCACAAAAGGTCTCCTCTCCTGCCCACACCAAAATACCTCCAAACACCTTGTCCTTCCTCTCTCCTGGCCTACAGGTGACTGAGGAACAGCAGTGTTGTATCTGGCCCACAGAGTTGGCATCTGCCTCCAGCTGGGTACCTGACTATTGGGAGCACAAGCGCCTCCTGCCAGGCCAGCAACGCTGCAGCACCTGTGCACCTTACACCCTCCAAGCTGCACATGTGCATCAGCTGCTGCCTGCACAGGAGATGTGTGTCTCTGCAATGGGCAGCTGCTAAGTCAAGAAATACATGAAGTCACTCAAGCCACAAACCGTAGCAAACACCTACCATCTAAGCAAAAAAAAAGCCTTGAGGAAAAAGACAAGGGAGTCACTTCCTTCTGCAGTAGAATCATGTATTAGGCACCTTTTAAAGACTCATCCAGTAAGACAATCAGGTCCACAATCCCACATATTTCTACTGTTACTATAACATATACGATATGTGAACAATGATATTTATCTTGTGTCCATTACACTACAACTTTCCACCATTATTTCCACAATATAAAAAAAACTTTAGTCATATTTATTTTGATACTGTGAATACCAGAAATCAGCAATAGTAGGGATTACACTATACCACTGAAAACAATACAAATAAGTAAACTCTTGGGTAAGTTTCTGAAAACAAGAAATAATGTAAATAGTTTTTTGTTTTTCTTACTTAAGGTATACAGCTCACTTCTCCCACCAAGGAAAACAAGCTTCTAGTAGTTTACACATATAAAGAACAAAACCTGTAACTTTCATAAATCCTTTAAAATGGTAGCAACTGCCCAAGTTGCAACTTTTGCTTAGATGGAAACACCTCCCGAAAGCAACTAATAAACAGTCTTTACACCAATTTCAGTATCCTAAGTTTTCAATGTATCTTTATTGACTTCAGTGGTTTAATTTCTACCCTGGCTAAGGCAGGCACATTCTGTGTTAATATACATGGTGCAGATGTCACACACCTGACCTTTACAAGTGCACTGCAGGACTGACACAGGATGCCACCAATTCCAGCCCAACTCCAAAGAGGCACATATTCTACCTGAACAAATCTAGAAGGTAGATCAACATGGTCAGAAGTCTATTAACACAGCCCTTACAGCAACTAGCAAAATATTTTTGCTTTCTAACAGGCACATAAATTTATGGCAAACAAATAGCCATACAGAAAAGTACCAGTATGCTTAGGAAAGCTGGGTGTTTGTTTATTGTTATATGTAGAACAGTATATCATTTTTAAGTCACCTTTTTCTTTGATCTTAAGCACTTTCTTGAACAGCTGGACTAATCCTACTTAAAATACAATTAAACTGCTTATTAGGAGAATGAAAGCTACTCAAGAAAAATGAGATTTGTATACTGGTAATATAAAAATCTAAGCAGAAAAGCCCATTGTATTTATTTATCACAAAACCTACCTTTCTAGGAATGTAACTACATTTCACTAACAAACAGCATATTAACTATAGGACATACTAATGAAAACAACACTAAACGTGATTAAATCATTGGCAGAAGTATTGTATTTTGATTTTCTAACCTTTTACTTTTTTACTATCATACCACATGCATTGACTAACATGACACCTTTCTAATTAATAACTTCATGTTACATAAACAGAGAAGCACATGGCATTCAGCAGGATAACAAGTTCAGCAAAGCTGGAAGGAAATACAATAATTTGAAGCATTTAGGAAAAAAAAAATACCCAAAAACTCCACTTACTAAAAGCATTCCAAGCTGTATGGTTGTTAGGGTCTTGTATACTCTTCAAATCCAACTACACACAGTATTTCACTACAGGGGTCAGCCTTTGCACATACCTCTGCTCAGAAACAATATTTTCACTTAAAAAAAATTAAAAATATATATTTCTATGCCTTAGAATTACAAAAATGACCTTGGAAGAACAGGCAAAATGTACCCAATGCTGCAATGCCTGACTAGGTCCTGCAGAGTACCTGAAAACACATTTTTCAGGTGTGTGAAATATCCTTTATATATTCATCTGGATCCTGTGAATGCAGCATGCCCACAGCTGCAGAATTTGTTTTTCAGGTACCACAGAACCTATTAGTGTTTTACTGTAAAATTCAGTATTTTACTGTTGCTAGGCACCTGACATTTAGTGCTTTGTCCTCTTGCCCTTTTACCTGCACACATCCTGTCTTCCTTCAATTTTCTTACAATTAGAAATTCATTTGATTACAATAAATATCCCATGTGCAGTCAATGGGTACAGACATCAAGGGGACAAGGAACAGAGAATGAATTATGGCCTGTAGTCAAAAGATTGAGAAGATGATGATTAGAAGAAAATGAGAGACAGACAGAAAGAGCTACACAGCCAGGGTAAACAGTATCACAACAGTGAATTCCCCCTCAGTCCACAAGCAAAAGAAAAGGATTTCTCAACTGGTCCACATGGGTAACACCATGGAAGGGAAGACAGTGGTGAACAGACGCCCAGAAAGAAAACTCAAAACCTCTTTAGAAATAACTAATATTAAGATTAATCAATTACCACACTGAATAATGAGTCAGAATTATGTGTACATTGATACAACAGATTAATAATGCCGTGGAATTTATTCCCATTTCTTACAGAGAGCACAAGGTTCTACTGTAAAGAATATTCTCTAGAAACACAGTTACAGTTGCACATTCATACTTACATGAGGCAATTCCTGATTTTTTTTCAGGTATTTACTGTGTAACTGTAGCATTATATGAATGTGTACTGTTAGAATTTTTAATTTTCCTGGGGCTTCATAGATGGATGGTATTGGGGAGTGAAAAGCGGCCAAGAAACAGCTCCATAATCTACAGCATTTCAAAGCTATACTATCACCCCAAAATTACACAGGACATTTGTGAATTCTTTATCATGGCATTGTTTACCTGGCCAGTGCCTGGATTCTACATCATTTCATGGAGGTCACTAGAAAATGGACATCCCTGACCAAAATAATCACGTAAGGGAAGAACTGTTCCTGAGAGTATTTCCACAAGTTTTCTTCTAATATATAGATTTGAAAAGCAAACAAACTCGTACACATAGTTCTACATCTATCCTACACCATAATAATTATTAATATACTCAAAACATGCTAGATTTACCTCCAGAGTAAACTATTTTCATTTAGCTTAATTAAGCCCCTGGGATGTACACCAAACAGAAAGTTCCCCCAATACATTATGTTCCAGTAATACAGGTTGTTACTGCACTTCAGAGAAATTGAACAGAGCAACTCAAAGTTAGTCATACAGTTTGGTGATCTACGGACCTGAGAATCTCTACACATGGTTTATCATGGAAACAGAGCAACCTTTGGACTGGGAGGCAGAGGCCAACCAGCAGACGTCACAGCACATAACAATGAAGAAACACACAGAGCCGTAAGTATGGTCCATCTAAACTTCAGCAATCTTGTCAAAAGTCCACCAAACTCTGAGAGAAAAGGTATCTGAAACAGAATGACTACCCTACTTTACACGATTTTTATGTATCTTAAGCAGCTATGGATTGACAAGTAATACTGTAAATTATTCTGAGACATAATACTCTCAACAGTTGCTCCTCCCACACCAAAAGAAATTAGTATCAAGACAGTTCACTCTTACAGACAAACATGCTCCAGTGCATCATTCAACAAAATTATATGTGATCTCTCTTACAGCATAGCTGCCGTGCTACAATTTATCCAGAGTTAAAATAAATGCACGCACGTTCAGTTTAAAGATCGGAAAACAAAAAGTGGAGTACTCAGCTTCACAACCTTACTGCTTGAAATGTAATTCAGGTCTGGTTAAGACTTGAACTTGTTGCTGCAAGGAGACTGTATCTGAGATGTGATACCTAGCTCACTAATCTAGTACTTCAGGCAAAGCCTAAGCTCACTATTCTTGGTACCATCTTGCTGTTTTATTATCCTTCCTCAAGATAAGCTTCTTTCTTTCAACTGTTTCAATATTTCTCTGCTTAGGTATCCCAAGTTTATTTATTCCCTAAGGAATAAAGATTGTTCTTCCTCTCATCTGTGCTGTATTTTCTGCTTCTCAACACTATAGAGGGCAAACAACCTTATGAACAGTTTTATTTTCCCCATATATTCCTAATTTATATTCATTTTCAAATATTTAAGATATGACATAGAAGTATGAAGAGACACATACCCACATTAAAGAGCTTACAGTCTCACACCTCTTTGAGATAGGTAAACAAACATCAGTATAGCCACTTTATAAACAAGAATAAAAAGACTGCAAATTATTTAACTAATGCCACAGAATCAATATGTATCAGACTGGTAACCAGAAACAAGATCACGTGATGGGATCTCTGGTCTATACTCAATCCCCTCTGTGAACTGTGTTGACCTGTAATAATGTGGACTGATACTACAGTAACTCCAAGCAGTCCCATTTAAGCTGTAAAACACCACTCCGACACTCAGAAAAAGATTTTAAAACAAAACACAGCAAAACAAAACACAAACAGCTCATTCTCATGATCTTACATATTTAGTTCTCAGTTCCCCAATCCACAGAACATAACATTTAGCACTGTTTGAAAAATAAAATGGGATTTCTCAGCTATTAATTAAAGAGCAATTTTAAGACAGTAATAGTAGCCTCTTTTTATGGATAGTTTAACCAAGGCTCAAAACTAAGAAATTTTCCTGTCAGAAATGGATTCTATAAAAACAATTATTAACAATTAAAACTGGATTATTATAAAAACAATTGGCTTTAATGTATTTGGGTTTCATCTTATTTGAGATGCACCCTAAAAAAACCCGAACCTCTGTGTACCTCTGGTACCTCATCTGTAAAAACTAACAAATTGTATTTCTCTAGTTCACTACTGGGAAAGTGGGGAAAGGGTTAAGAAAGAAAGAAAAAAAAATGAGTATGAAAGTCTTATCTATTGAGGTTTAACTGCAAATAAGCAAGGTAATTAAAGCCTACTAGCTCCAGAATAAAATCAAACAAACAAACAAAACAAAACAACTTTTCTTAGCCCAGGCTTATTCCATTTCAGAAGGAAAGAAGTAATACCCTTGCATTCCATAGGCATTCTTGATCATATTGTAATTAGCTTAGCATTCATTCAAACCTAAGACATTACAACAGACACTAATAATTTTAAGGTATAAATTAATTTAAATACTGTTTTGGTTTAAGAATAGAAAACGGTCTTAAATAAAAGTTTCCACCAATTCTTAGATTTAGTAAGTCCTAAAAGTCACCACAGTTATTACAGTGTTGCCAGAAACTTGCTCTTTTTAGGTTATTAGTTCTGACATCTGCCCAAATAAGCTTTCAAGTTAAACAATAAGAATTCTGAATTAAAACTGAAGAACAACATTCACCCCTCCCCAAATAAACCAATATACTTTAGTGTAATAGCAGCAACTTAGGTAATTTCTACAAAAAGCTTGCAGAAAACAATCAGGAAAATATGTTAATTTTCACTGTAATAATTTTTCACTACATCTTCCAGCAGTAAAAAGTTTACCCTCTGAAGGAAAAGCTGAGAAGCTTTGACAGAAGCCAAACTCATCGGCACAGTAAACTGGTATCACAATGTAGTTCTAACAAAGAGCAATTTTAAGGTAACTATGTCCCCTTTCACTGGCTGCTTGCTCCCCTCAGATGAGTCCCAATGCAAATATTATTATATAACTTCTATTCTCATTTGAGTGGATTCCCAGCACCCCTGACAAGACACATCCATCCAAATAAGTAACTTCTATTGACAGACATTCTGAGATTTAACAACCAACATATTTAATTTCCCTAAATAAAGCTTTATTGCATGAACAGAAACTAGTCTTGTTTGGATGTTGGTTGTATGATTCAGTACAACTAAAAGAAAGTTCCCCTTTCAATTATATGTAAAATATCCACTTCATACTTTAAAAGAAAGGCCTTAGACACCCAGCTGAAACATGCATTACACTTTTTGTCTTGAGAGGGGAAAAGCAAATTTCAAGAAGAAATTGTAAAAATGTCATCCGTGTATTTGTTTCCTGTCTTGCCAGTGACTGCAGGATTTGGGACAACATTAAGTGCAAAAGATTCCACGAAGTCAAGTCCATAGGTATGCAAGATGAAAGCCTTCATTATGGCATTACTCAAGGATGGACAAAACCTGTAAGGTCGGCTGGGCTCTTTCTCTCTGCCATTCCTGGCTCATTACCTGTTGCACATGTATTGGTGTCCCAGCCAGGCCAGTGCCCGCTGTGGGGGTTCCCTCGTACTCTGCTTGGCATGCTAATCACACCAGAGGGATTCAGGGATGTCTTGGGGGGATTTTGTGCTGCTGTCTGCTCTGAATTTTCTCTTTCAGTTTGATCTCATCTTACATATTAACACAACCTCTTCTTTTATTTAAAATTAATTCCCTTTTAGCTGTTTAGACCCTTCAAAATGCTTGGAAGATACCATTTCCCCTTCTCACACAAAGTGTTAATTGAACCAGGCAAAACATATTTATCATTTTTTTTTATCAATTAGTCCCTTCAGCTTTCTTTTGTTGCTCTTCTGTAAGCTTCTGTTAAGTTACCCCACCTGTTGCAAAGGCTCTGAAGTAAAACAGTATTCCAAATCGTGTACAATAATCCATCTCCCATTTGTCAAATGTTTGCTCAATGCCACTGTGGATGCAACGTAAACTTGTTCTGAATTTTACCAAGTCTATATATCAGATTGCAAATTGGGGCCTGTCCTTCCTGTCAGAAGCATGCACAAATCCCTTTCATATAAAAGGGAGTTGGGTTCACACTACTGACAGGATTATCAGGGCCAAGCTATCACTCCTATCCCTTTTTCAGCAATACTGCTTTCCAGGTTATTCCCTCACAGTGAATACCTGTTTTGGATTACGGGCCCTTGGCTGTTTTAGCTTGCGTTTTTCAAACCAAATCTCATTTGTACTTTCCAACAATGTCCCTAATTTCTTTAGATTACCTTTTCTTTTCTGCTCTGACTTGTGTTTAACTCTTCTATTATTGCCCGCTAATGCTACAAGTGTAGTATTCAACCTCTCATAAAGTTAAGCAAAGCAGACACTAAATATACCTAAAATGGCTAAACTTGTATTACTACGTGCATATGTAAGCACTGATGATACTCTTTTAGCACCTAAAACTGCTGTGACTCACCACATCTATTCTTTATACTTTGTTCTATTTCTGTTTATCGTCCTTCATCCAATTTTTCATTAAGATGACTATCTATATCCATACAGAATCTCTTAACAAGAGATTTTGGGATGTATTTGAATTTCAGAAAATGTGTAAAATTTTACTATAGCTACAACTCTCTATTCATTTACTGGGGCCTTGAATCTGCAATCAGATCTGGCAAACAAGCCAATCCTATACTTTTCCATACTCACTGAACTGTGTACAGATGCTGTTGCAGTATCAGATCCTAATTTTAAACACTAAGTAAGAATAACAAAAAACCTCTCTTAAAGTAATTTTTGCTTAGAAAATTCCAGGCTCCTTATTATTACTTCCCTGATATTTTTGCCATTATATTACTGAGAACAGAATCCCTTTTATCTAGTTCTTAAGCTCAAAAAAAGGGTTTTTTTTCTTTTCCCCTTCATTTGTTTTTAGAAATCAGTACTATTGTTTAATTTCTTAGAGGCATCTTGAAGATCAAATGACATAAATATCTTCAGATCTTTCAAGAATCCCCTCTATTTGTCATCAATAACTACTTCACATGGTTCTGATTTTTAACTGCTCACTGTTTTTCATCCTACTATATATGGAATTTCAGGAAATTCAGCATAATGACTTGTCTTAATAAGAACTTTATGAAACTTCTCATTTATGAACTGATCACTTTCCTCTCTATTTCACTTCCTCTTACTTCCCTAATATTTACAACAGCAAATTTTTATTCACCTTAAACTATTAGCTAATTACTACTGCCTTTGCCAAAGGCTTACAATATGCATGTGCTGTCCATCTTTCAGGAATTCTCCGCAGAACTAAGACAAACTTATTTTACCTTACAACTAGCTCTTTCATATCATTTATCTTAATGTAAATAAATAACTTCGAAAAGCAAACTGATTTTCAGTTCAGTTAGGCATACTTCATTCACACATTTAAGCTTACAAAGTCTCTCACTCCCCCAAAATAGATGAAGATCCACAACAGAAATAAATGTATCACTTGCGCTCACACGAAAATCAACAGAACCTTATACCAACACACGAGGTCACATCAGCCCAATTAGGACTGTAATGTAATCAACCATAAGATAAAAAACAGGCTATATTCCACGTTAGTTTTCTTTTTACCTACTGGGTGTTTACCAACAAAAAGATAAAAATATGTCCACATTACTCAAGTTTACGTTTATTATCCCATACTAAAATATTTTTGTTAACATTATAAAATTATTTTTCAAGCAGCATTTAGAAAATGCTTTACTAATTCACTTCAATTGAAATGAAACATCCAATTTGCACTACATCCAAGAGAATTACATTCTCTGTTGCTGTAAAGTCTTACAGAACTACATTAACAAGTACAGTCTATCAATGGTTATCGGCACTGTGGCTTTTGACTGCTCACTAAGAACCACAGTGCATAAATTACTTCACCTGTAAGACAGCTCAAAGCAACAGAGGCACTAAGTTTGAATGGTTCAGACTTTCCCTATTATAAATTACATTTTCCAGTGAGAGAAAAGGAAGGGCAGTGCAAGGGAGAAGGGGTAGATAGGTCATCACATATTCAGCTATTACCTATCATAAAACCTATCGGAATTGCATCACAAGTTTAAACAATTCACTTCTTTAATGAAATCTAACATAGATTCCCAAAGACACACAGCAAAATTCCAGAACAGTAAAATGAAAAAGTTATTTAACCAAAAATACAAACCTCAAGAACTGCCTCAAGAAATACCATAACCCAATGGCTGTTTTGCAAAACATTCCATTCGATCAAACCAACAGGACTACTGACCCCACACAAATAAATCAATTTTCTAATTTGTTTACATAGTAACTTTAAGTTAAAATAGCGGCATTATTAGTGGCAACACAGTGAAATGAGCAAGTGGTCCATGTAGCTTGAGATCTTATCTCAGTCAATACACTAGGCCAGATGTTCCGTAGAAAGAAGCAACTTTAATCACAAACCATCCCAAATCCAAATCTGCAATATTCACGTAGGTGCACACCACTGAATCCCTCTGAATTCAATAGGGTCTCCATCTGCCATGCATATCCCTCACTTTACAGCACACATGACACAGGATTGGATAAAAATTGAAATAAAAGTTGATAGGCCTCAATTTGTCTGCTTTTGCTTGGAAAGTCATTACAGTGGTGAGGCCAAGATTATAGTCACACTTGAGGTTCACAAGACACACTTTTTGTTTTCCAAGGGTAATTGCTCAGCAATTCATTCGAATCTAGACTTATAAGAAACTTCAGATTATGTTCTTCAACACAGTCAAACAAGGCCTTTTAACAAATTTATCATTAGAGCATTTTTTCTTTCCCTAGAACCAAATATTGTCCCCCTTACACCTTCTAGGTTAAAGCTAAACAAATGTTAACCTAGCAGAGAGATGTGTACATACAGTCTTATTACTGCACATGGAAGAAGGTGAACTCAGCTGGGAAACAGTTCATATTCAATTTAGATTATGTGTGAAACAACAATTAGTAAAGAAGTAACTCAGAAGAAACAAAACCAAACAAAACCCAAAATGATCACTAAAAATCAGTCGACTCCAAAACCAACAACCTTGATAGTTTATTTCAGAATGGCTTAATCACAGAGATTATGATAAAGACACTTTTAAGACTCTTCATCTTAAATGTTTATCAACTTTTTTTCCTAAATTCCAAATAAACAAAAACACTTTAAATTACTTGTATGTAATCAGTTATGTATGTATTCAACTACTATATTTTAAATAATGTCAATACCAGTATGCCAAAAATAAAAATTTTTGTTTGTCTGACTTTAATCTAAAAAGTAATACCTTATTAAAAATTAATAGTCATTAGAAGGGTAAATTAACATTAATTGTGTTAACTGTCACAGCATATAATGGTTCTCAAAATACACATGAAAACAGAAATGACATACAATCTTCTACTGCAAAAAGTTGGGCCACTCAAACATTTACAAAATATGGAAATAGAAATAAAACAGTAAAAATAAAAAACTACCATTTTGCAAATTAGATGTAAAATCTAGTCAACTAACAAATTATATGGTCCAATAGAAAAACTCAAGAAGCAAAAAACTGCTTTCTATGACATGACAAATCTCCAGCAACACTCTCTCCATACTATGTAAGAGAGGAGAAGGGAAAAAAAAAAGGGAGGGAAGAATATCCTAAAGCAATCTTCCCACCTAATTTCTAGGCCTGCCACCAATCAAAAACTCTACTAAAGCTATTAACAATGGTAGTTGCTTTTCATAACCTGGCTCTTAAAGCAATCATATGCCACTATCAAAAAAACCCCAAAATTTCAGTTACTACCTATATCTGACTAAGGTTTTCCAGACATCACTGTAACTCAATAACTGCTTCACTGTGCTATGAACTCTACAGCTTCAAGCTGGAAGTCAGTCTAGGACAACCAATAGAAAGTGCACCTGTACAATTACTGCATTTCCTAATTCAGAAGACCAAACTAAAGACAGATAAAGCTTGTGTGTATTCAGCTCACCAAAACAGAAATCCAAAATCCCATACTTATTTTGTACATACTGAACATCTATGTTATCATTAACTTGAATGAGAAAAAAATCTTATTTATAATTCAGAAACAGAAAATTACATTCCTTAACCAGCATACACATAACTTTATTCTAAATGAAATGAAAGTATCCATATACATAGCACCTAAAGCAAGTATATACACAATCATTTAAAAATCTTTTCCACAAAGAATAACCACCCAACTTAATAAAAAATATGTTTTTAAATTAATCTAGTAAATGACTAGTATAATACATAATAATTTAAAATATTCAATATGAACTCCATAGTACAATGAAAAACAACCTGTATCATAAAAAAAATCTGTATCATTTCCAAGGAATTCAATCTTATTTTTAAAACCTGCAGAAACTTACGATTTTACAAGTAATAAAAATATTATTTAGCTCTTTGTACTCTAAAATAGGAAAGAATAATATATGCTGCTAGTAATTGATAACAATATAATTTGTGCAAACCAGTCTACCCTCCTGCAGATGCATTTTTATTACACGTCTGACCCCACTAAGCAGTAAACAAATTCACATATATCAACACATTTCAGTGCTCCAAATATTAACCTGAGTTTCTATAACTACAATAACACGATCTCTTAGTAACAGTCCTTTAGTACCGTCATTCTAAAACAATCAAAAAAATGGCCTCTGACATACATTGTTTATGTACTTGGGATCCCTTCAAAGTTTAAGGCTTGCAGATGTAAAATAAAAATAACTACAAAACAGAATCACCTTTAACTGATCACTGTACCAGACAAGAAAGGAATTACAAGTTCTTTTCTGCTTCATTTTATAGCATTTTAAAAGAGTAGGGGTATTTTTATTATTGCACACACTGAAAACTAAATATAACCCCGCATTCAAAAATACTACTGCAACAGCTTGATAACACTCACCGCAAGTAATACTGTTTTAAAGCGAAGGCAGCGTTAGAACAACTTCTGGGAAAGTTAAACTCTTCTACAATTTCTCCCCACTGATTCTTCTCTGATACCTGTCAAAAACAACACACAAGCCGAGATACACAACGTACACGTAAACATGTTGCTGACAGCGAACATCACAAAAAAAACACAGGCTGCCATGAAGCAAATAAATGAATATATAAAAAGAAACAAACACGAATGTATATGGGATTTAGGACTATATATTTTACTGACAGTCGGTAGTATTCCCCTTTCGGGAATAATCTCGCTTCTCAGGGGCCTTTTACTGCATTTATTTTTTAACATACACATTATTTTTATCGGGGGGAACGGCCGGGAGTGGTGGTATTGTTTTGGGGTTTGTTTGTTTTTGTTTTTACTGCCTGGACAATAACCAATCGGGAGTCCCTCTGTCGCCCCCTTTTAAATCCTAACGCGGTCCGTTAAAAACCCAAAGAAGTTTAAAATAATGCAGGAAAGTGCTGGCGGGGGGCGCCCCCTGGGCTGCGGGGCGCGGGGGCGCCGGCCCGGGGGGTCCCCCCAACACAGATCCACAGACACAGAGAGGCCTTTCTTTTGAGGCCTACATTTCTGTCCCCAGCCTTGAAGCCTAAAGATGGCTATTTGATTACACACCGTCTTGGGTGCCCCTTTTGTTATTTTTCCCCGGGAAGGGCTCGGAGGGCAGCGCCCGGCCCCCCCCGGCTGCGAGGATCGTTCCCTAGCCCATGCTCCGTGCCGATTATCGATGTTAAACATGCCCGCTAATTTTGAGTTGCACTAAAACTGCACTCAGACTCTCTCCTCTGTCTCTCCCTCTGCAAGAGACACGCACAGGGCTGCCACCACAGCCGAAAGAAGCCTGCTCTCGCCGCCCGGCAGCTCCCTGCTCCCCCCTCGCCTTCCCGCGGGAGGGGGGCACGGGCGAGGGGGTCCGGTGGAGGCGGAGGAGGCAGGAGTGGGGTGCGCGCCGAACCCCCGGGTCCCCCTCCATCGCTCCGCCGACAAGGCCGAGCCACCAACCTGCCTATCTGCTCGCTTCCTCCTTCCACCCCCCACCTTCTCTAACCGGCTTTAAATAGGACGGTTCCCGGCCACCCCGGCTCCCCCCGCCACCCCGGGGGTCAGAGGAGACTTTTGGGAAGAGGTTAGTGGGAGGGAAACCCAAATTAAAACTTCCACTCACCTTCCCAAATCCGCCTAAAGTGGTGACTCTGGTATAGAGAGCGTGAAGATCCAGCTCCTTCCCACCCACCACGGGGATCTTCTTAAAAGGAGACCTGCCAAAGGAGATACACACAAAACACCACAACTTGTCAGCTCTGCCCCCTTTTCTCCCCTCGCTGGGGCTGCCGTGTCCTTCAGGGAAGGGGCTGGAAGTTGGATCTGGTCGATTTAAAAGCCTCCCCCCCTCCCGTTCCATCTCCCCATTTTCCTCACCCTCTGCTGTGGTGAAACTGCCGCAGCTCGTCCAGGAAAGCGAGTCCCTTTCTCCGCTGGTCTGCGTGGTTTTTACCCGTCGAATTTGCCATTTTTGTAATAAAAAAGGTTCTCGTAAAAAAAAAAATCCAATTAAAAAAAAAAAAAAACGGCCGACGACAACAACAACAATCCCCGGCTCCTCCTTGTCTTTAAGAGACCCAGGTGCCCGTGCTCGGCCGGGGATCAGCCATGGAGAGGGGCTTGTTTAAAAAAAAGTTTAAAAGGAATAAGGGAGCCCCGAGAGTGTGGTAATTGCGAGTCCTGTCTCCACACAACACACGGGCGAAGAGGCAGGGAGGGAGAGGGGCACCTCTCAGTAATTCCTCCTCCCGCGGCTGCTGCCTCTCTCAGCACCACAAACCCAGCCGATCCAGCCTGCACATGAGACTCAACATGGTGCTGCTGGATCACACAATGAATTGGGTTACTGTTGTGGTGGGGCGGGGGGGGAGCCGGAGTGAGGTATTGACAGTGTGTGTGTGTTACAGCCGCGGCTCCATGCGATCTCCCTCCCTCGCTCGCTCGCTCCCTCGCTCGCTCCCTTACACACACACACTGTACAGCTACGGCGGCGGCGGCGGTGGCGGCGGCAGCGGGATTCACTTCTCTTCTCGCTCAGACAAAAAGATCTGAGGCCGCCGTGCTTCTGCCTGGACGAGAGCGCGACACAGCGGGCCCCGGAGGCCGGTTCCGGTACTGCAGGAGGCAGCTCCAAAGGCAAAAGCCAGCACAGCCCCAGCAAGCAGTTCCTGGCGGGGAACAATAGGCTCCTCTCGCCGCTAAGGGCTCATCTGCAATGTGCCGCAAACTTCACACAAAGCCGGGCGGAAAGAGGCGAGGGAGAGGGAGAAGAGGGAGGAAAAAAACGGCTACTACCGGCTGTTCCGGGGCGCGGGGCCGGTGCGGGGCCCTCCCGTGCCAGGCTCGCGCCGACCGGCCTCTCTCCGCTGGCTGCCGGCGGGGGGGTGGGGGGGGGGCGGGGGGGCGGGAAAGGTGGATTTGGAAAGCGGGGACGAATTTTTTAATTGGACTAAACCCAACGCCCTGAGTTCAAGGGGAGAGAAAACAACAACCGAAGGGGGCACTGGTGGGATGTGGACTTTCGGAAAACTTTCCGAGTCCCCCGGGCCGAGGTGTTTCCAAGGGCAGGAAGTCGCCCCGGATGGCACAGCGGGGGAGGGTGGGGGGAAGCAGGAACCCTCATTTCGAGGCATGAGAGCTTTAGAACTCCCCAGAGGAGAATATCGAGTGTTCTCCCGAGTACGAGGTGCCTTGGAGAGGTTTGTCAGCAGGAGCCTAGGCTCAGGGTCACTCCATGAATATTTCTTTTTCCTTCTTTCTCTTGAGATACTACGGCCTGTAATGTAAGTGCCTCAAGATTGCTGTATACAATCTAAGCCGCTCATATCTTTCTGTACATTGACAAATGGAACATGCAGCACAAAATTAATGGAGGAGGAAGGTCTTGGCCCTCACCCGGGATGGGCAGCAGCCCCCAGTGGCCCTGCAAGCCGCTTCCCCTCCGCCTGTGGTGTGCGCAGTGTTTGTAAACACTCACCTCCTGACGTGTTTTCCACATGGGAAACCAGGAGAAGACCTGCACGCCGACCACGGCAGAGCTTGGTGCCACTTGGGCTAAACAGGAGCAAGAAAGGGCCCATGGGGTGAAGCGTGCCTTCCATCAAACCTTGGCTCCTCAGGTAAAGCAAGTGGTGCCCAGGTGGGCATTTGTCCTTCCCTGGCATGCAAACGGCCGCAGGTGAGTGCTTGCTCCGGTTTAAGAGACTCTGAAGGAATATTTGCCCCTCACAACCTGTACATTAAAATCCAAAGCTAGATTGGGCCTACAGGCTTGGGGTTTTTTTAAGCAGAACTCAATAAAGTCAGTAAGGAGCTGTGTTTTAGAATCAATGGCACATGATGGCCTCCAGTGAGCACTTAAAGAAGGAAATCTGCAATTTCTTTCTACTCCCTGTACTAACTTCAGAAAACATGTTTTTTCCAAAGAATATTTTTTTTCCTTTTGACTTGCATGCTGTTTCAGCTTGAATATAGAGACAGGTACAATAATGCTTGGTAATATTTGCCCTGGGTTCATGATTTAGGGGGAAGAGCAGAGATATAGCTGAGTTCCAAATTAATACTCTGTCTGAAAGTTGGTGGTGTGTGGATTTCAGAGTATGAAATACATAGTGTCTTATTCCCTGTAGCATTAAGATCCTTCCACCTCCCACCCCCCCTTCCCCTAAAATTAGACCTTCAGATCTTGGTCTGCAGCTCCTGTCTCTGACACCCTGAGCTTCTGCTATGTCAGCTACAGTATGCGTAAGACTGCCAAAGCCAGGATAATACAAATCAGAGAGATTTAAAACGAGCGACTGGGGGCCTAAATCGCTCTTTTAGACACACAGTCAAACCTCCCTTCACGGGAGGGCGGTGGTTTTTAATCATGCCTTAAAAATTCCTTAAAAGCAGGGGGTCTCCCCTCCGCGAGGGGCGTTCGGCAGAGGTGAGTCACCGCTCGCCTGGGCGCTCTGTGAGGGGAGCGGGGGCAGAGGGGAGGACAGGCAAGTTGCGTAGCAGGGCTAGGTGGGTTTCCATGCTAAGCCCAGCAATTGCGCACGGTCCCTTACGTAACTGTCAGCCGGGGATTCCCTAGACGGGGTCACTTTATTCAACCATTACACAGACCCCGGCCGCCGTTCCGGCGCGCCTGGGCTGCCGCGGCCGCCGCGACTGAGGCTGCGGCTGCACCAAGGGAGCGCGGCGGCTCCTCACAAAATGGCGGCGCCCATGGAAGCGGCAGCCCCATTTTGTGCCCGGCAGAGCCTGTCAACAAACGCCGACTTGGCCGAGGCTGAGGAACAGAAGGCGGCGGCTCGTTCGCGTTACGGAGCGCGGAGGGAGGAGAGCGGAGGATTTCACCGCCCTCCCGCCGCCGAGAAGAGACTCTCGAGCGCGCGCGTTGGGGGAGGGAGGAGAGGGAGGTGAAGGGGGACGCGAGCAGTGAGCGAGTCAGAGGCTGCGTTATCCCAGCGCGGAGCCGCCGGAGCTGCGGCGCGGGGGAGGGGAAGGCGAAGGCCGAGGCAGGCGGCCTTGGCGCTGCCCTCTCTGGGGCGTAGCTCCCGGGGACCCGGGGGCTGCGGAGATCCGGGGGCTGCAGGAGCGGCTGGCGACGCCGGGCCGGAGCCCGGGGCTGCCCGCACGGGGGTCGATGCGCCCCGCTCTCGCACTGCCCGGGCGGACGGGAGCGTCCCTGTCGGATTCCGGCGAACCTGTAATGAATGAAAGGACGATCGAGCTCCTTGTGTAGCTAACTAGGTCACTGTCAGCACTTAATTACTGTTTGTTTCATTTTAGTGCGTGCCTTATGAATAAACCGGCTATTAGGCTGATGCTTCAAGTAACATTATCCAGCACCAAGGTACAAAATGTCTGTATTGGACTCTGATCTTGCGATGCCAGCTTGGTAATAATTACTATTTTACATTAACGATGTCTTGGTTCTTATAGCTTGGTTATTCGGCTTATAGCTGAAACAGGTGGAGATCCCTTATGATAAGGTTGTGAAGCTGATTCTAGTATGACACCACCGGGTTTGTTTGTTTTATGTTTATAAACGGGGCTCCTCCGTTTTTAGAGGTAGAGAAGGGGCTTGTGCATTAAGACTTTTTTTTCTGATCTATTTGTCTTAGTATGCATGCTTTTTAATGGTACTGAATAAAGGAAATTATGTATTTCTGGTGGGAGTTATAAATTTTAAATGTACCAAAATTACCTTGATATTAAGGAATTATGAAATATCTTGTTGCATACCAAAAAGACTCAAAGATCAAAAGTAAGGAAAAGGAAAAATCCTTGCTATTTAGAAAAAAAGTAGTTTTATTGATCTCTGTATGGTATTTGTCAATGCAATTTGAGTTTATTTGTAAAATAAAGCCTGTACTGTTTGTGTTACCAGATACAGTGAATTTCAGTGTATAAATTCTTGCAAACAGACAGGATAGGTCCAGTACCTGAATTGTCACTATTCAGTGCTGCTTGTGTGGGTTTTTTGCCTCTCTGTTGGTTGGGGTTTTTTTTAAGTATAGCTGTGTTAAATGAATGTTCTGTTCTAGCAACTGTATCCTGTTTCAATTTTTTTTTTTTTTAAATTTTTAATACTAAATTTTGTGCTTATTACCTATCTGCAGTATTGCTGCTTTACAGAGAGCAGGCCACAGTTGCTCTTGTCAGTGTGTCACTAATTCTGCATTTGCTTTCTGGTGTGTGAAATATTCTCACTCATTTCCATTTTTGCTTGTGCTGCTCTTGAATTGTAGCAACATTATGTTCTGATGAGTGTAACTAGTATCACTAGTTATATGCTACGTGTATTAAACAGTAAACTGTAAATCCTTAGAAAAGGAAGTTAAGTTTATTTGTGTGTATATGCATGTGCTATTTACATGGTTTTTGAAAATGCAGCCTATTAGATGGAATAGAGAATCCAGTAAATTCCCTTTTAAGACTGCAGACAGCATATAATAGAGGTGCAATGTAAAAATAAGCGCAAGAATTACAGGATGAACTTCTGGTAAAGGAGAGGGTCAGAAAGGCAAAATTGGCAAATTTTGATAATACATAGCTCAACCATATTTAATGAAAAATGTTAAAGTGTTGGAGTAACTGCATATGCTGGGCTAAAGACTTCCCTGTTTGCTTAACTTGCTGTGACAAATGTGCACTTCAGCAAGGGGCGTTTACTCAGTAAGCCCTACCCCTTGTTACTGAATAATACTTTCAAATTCTTTATTACATTTTAGTGTGTTAGTTTCTTTAAAAGATTCTGCTACTTAGTAAGCAGAAGGTACTAAGTAACCATAGGGAACCAGAAGGAGCTAATCTTCAATGGTACACCATTAAATCATAAGTGAAAGGTCTTATGCATGAAATTAAATGCTAAACAGCATAGCAAAGGTGGGAAAGTGGAGGTCCAGAATTACAGGCTATTTCTGCACAATGGTTCACAATTTTCAGTAGTTACTGGAACTTTAGCTCAGGAGGCTTGGGTTAGATAATCTTAAAAAAAAAAACAACCAACCCACTTTTACATTGAAAAGACTCACCTTAAGCTGTTTATTTAAACAATTTATGACACTTA
Source organism: Prinia subflava (assembly GCF_021018805.1). NCBI lineage: Eukaryota > Metazoa > Chordata > Aves > Passeriformes > Cisticolidae > Prinia > Prinia subflava. The sequence goes on from NC_086250.1 coordinate 43,774,223, forward strand.
CCCTCCTAAATCTTCCAACAGGATGTACACCTTCCTTATTTCAACTTTATGGTATTACTACTCAGGAAATAAAACAGAGGGAAAATTTGGCTACATAAACACTATTGAAAATACCCAAGTAAATTAATTAAACACTTTAAAAAATATTATCTGTAATTGTAAATCTTTAATACTTGCTGTTCTTCACAAGGGTCTACCTCTTGGAATTATTGAATATTATGATCATCTAAACTCTTAAGTTATAAGTACTTCAAAGTGGATGGTTTTTCAGTTGTGCAATGAAGTATGAAATACAGAGCAGGAAAACCCTAAATGCAACTGAAGGAGAAGTAAAAATAAATACGTAAATGCATACCCACTTGATTTCAAAACTGCCATACTTTTGAAATCCTAATTCTTTTGTGGGTTCTGACTTAAGTATTCTGAACACTCTGGGTTGGCAGTACTTCAGCAGTAAGTTTAGAAAGATTGTTAAATTCATATCGTTTTCTTGCAGGCAAAAAAGAATTTGCTGCTTTAAGTTATCATAACTGTAATGCAGATTAGGTCCTCAATGGCAAAAAATGTTTTGTTGTTCTAGCAAGCATTGGTCTGCAGCCCAGAAGTAATGAATTTCCTGACAGCAAATGGGTGCAAGTTTTTTCTTAAAAAAAAAAATTTGGTCTTAGTGAATTCCCTTTACCTTTAATCTCTCACATTACTTTATGATGACCTGTGTTTCAGTGTGATCTGGTGGATGGCACACTTCCGCCTGCCACTATAGCTGTACACTGTTCCCTGAAATAGCACTGGTGTGATTCATGTTTCTGGTTGAATGTGTGAAAGTTTGATTGAGATGCAAAACTGAGACAGTTCTTCTGAATGTTAAAAAGGAACCATGCTCAGAAATACAGAAATGATCACATTAAATTTGGCAAAGGGTTTTTGTAGATTAAGAATTATGGTGTCGTACTTGGATGGGGAAGGTGCTATTACCTTAAAGTAAAACCAAAATTAATAACTTCAATAACATCATGATGTTTGTTACAGGTAAAAGTGGTGAAATCCTACTACTAAGAGAGTTCTGCAGATTTACCAGCAATATTTTATTGTCATGTAGCACTGTCTCATCTTCATATTTTTTACCAATTCAAATGACAGTCAACAGTAGCTAAAATATGTTGAAATTTCTCTGAGCAGTTGCCTTACCTAACTTTTATATGGGCATAAATGAAAAAGGGAAGTAATTTGTGCAACTGTGAATGTGTGGACAGACAATACACGTGACAGTTTATGCATTTCAATATAATATGTGCTAGAAGAACACTTCTGAAAACTTAAATAGAAGATAAAAGAAATCCTAGCCTAACAACATATAAGCTAAGTGATCTATTAAAATGACCCAAGCAAATCAAGAATTTAAAGCAGTGAAAATACATGAATACCACAGATGTACTTTAAAAGGAAGACATTTATTGTTGTTTAATTATGATTCTCAATGTATCTCTTGGTGATATGCTTAGTCTGGATTTGGCCTTACAGACTGCTGATAGGTGCATTGCATTGAATGCTGTTGTGTTGCCCAGATAAAAGGAGATATTTTTATTTTCAGAGTAACTGGAAAACAAATGCCCTCAAACTTAGTGCATTGGTCAAATGCTGATGTGATAGCTAATTTGAAAATCACACTTAAAACATAGGACTTAAATTTTTAACTACAGTTGTGTCTAATACAACTGAAAAAAGAAGCTAATTAGGAATAATTTTTGAAGTTGTTTACTATAAAGGGTTATCAAATGTAGTATCAGTTCCTGTTGCTTGCAGAAATGGGGTAGCATTTAAAGCTCTTGGGGGACTCTATGAGTCTGTTCATCTCCAGATATTATAAAAATGTTTATTAGGCTGAGCTGCTGCTACTTCTGAATTTTGAACCTTAGTGTGAGATCTGTCTTGCCCAGACTCTTGCTGCAAACTCTCTTTGTAAGCAATGAAAATCGCTTAGGAAAATGCAGAAATGGCTTGTATATGTATGCTCCTAGATCTTGTATAGTTTGTGATTTTGGGGCTTCTGAGGCTCCCAGGGTGTTTATGTTTAAGAGCAGTTGATGCACAAAGCAGGGTCAGTGTCTGGTTCTGAGCTGAGGTGCACTAAATAGTGTTCAGAGAAGAGTGAGTGTAGTCCCCATAGCCTTTACAAGAGACAGAAGGGCAGTCTGGGTGTTCCGGCTGTAGCCATGTTCAAACGGGTTACGCAAGCCAGTCTGCCTAGCCTTGTCCTTATCTAGCTTGTGTGCGCAGTGGGGAAACGGCATGCTGGGGAAAGGTCTCTTCCCTCCATCCAACTCCCTCGCATGTCATAGAAAACAGTCAAGAAGCTGGGAAAATTCTAAGAGTTCTGCTGAAGAACAAAAAGGAGATGAAAGAAAATGGGCAGTTCACATGGAGCTTGAGCGTGGGAGTGAGGAGAGTCTGGTAATTTTGAGTGGGACAACTCCATCTCTGTGTGCTTTCAAGCAGTGTCATAGGTGACTTTAGATACAAGATCTCCTTAGGTGCATTTACCCCGAAGATTGTTTGTATCTTTTGCTGTTTCAGGAATATTAAGTACTATTCACACTTAATTACAAATCAAGAAATTAGACTTCTTCATTTTTCTAAGTATTTTATTCCAGCTTGTTGAACACAAACTTCCCAGTGGCTTGAGTCACATGCTGCACTACAGACTGCTTGTAGTCACTTCCCCAGCATAAACAGGAGTGGTCTCTCAGAATGAAACTTCTTCCCGTCTTGTTTCATCCTTCAGAGTTACTCTAGTGATACTTTACAAAGTCAAAACAGATTATTTTTTTCTTTAATGCTACAAGTTTGGCTAGATTTGTAAGACAATAACAGTGAAGTAAGCCTATCTGTGAATGAAACATGAGAATATTGTGTTTTATCTGTTACCTCTATTTTAATAAGTCTGGTCTTATTCTTCACTTTGCTTTAGGAAAATTAAATAATGTCACAGTATTTCCTCTGAGAGGTTGCCAAGCTATTACAGAGCCTCCATGATGTTCCATCAGAATTAATTGTGCTTAGACGTTATGAAAATGGAGTAGTGTATCCTTAAGCCAGGTCATGTCATGTTTGCAGTAATATACAGAAATTATAGTATGTATTTGATAGTGTGAATTTTCCCATGTCATGTAATTGTTGATGTAAGGAATCATCTGCTTTTGCCAAAATATGCTAATTAAGTTGTCAAAGATGTTTTTAATTTATATTTTTTAATATTTGGGTAACTAGCTGCAACCGAATTAATCTCAGGATCAGTTTATTTATTTATAGAAGAAAACACACAGACATTCAATTTACTAATTTTTTTATCTGCCAGAGAGTTCTTGACATTAAATAGAAGTCTAATAGTTTCTGTTTGCTTCTCAACATAAAATTACGTATAATTACATGCCAACCTTAACATATGTGAAAATTAGGTTGAAGAATTCAGTGCTCATTGCGTAAGTTTTTCATCTATGACATCATGGACATGTATCATGATAATCCTTAATTATATGATCACTTTTTTTAATGCATGATCCTTCAGTTCAAGATGGAAACTTCTCGCTGAAGTAAAAAAATAGAAAAGCTTTTTCTCTATATCTGCATGATGTTAAGTGTTTATCTGAATACAGTTTGGTTTTTGGTTTTTTTTTTGCTTTTCATGCAGGCTTTTCTAGAGTAATCATTAGGAAAGTATCTGGATGCTCATACTAATGAATTCCCAAAATTCTGAACTGGTAGCATTATCATCACTATATTACTGAGAAAGCTAAGGCATAGAGGGATTCAATAAAAGAATGACTGCTAAATTGGGTTGGTTTTCATTTAATCAAAGCACAGTTTCACTGAATATAATGTACAGGTTATTTGAGGGTACGGGTTGTTCATCAGTAGGAGTGCTAGCCGTAATTTTAGAGCTGTGTTAAATTCAGCGATAAGCTTTTTCGTGAACTCGTGGGTACATGCTGTGGTCCTGTCTGCATTATTAGGGCTTTTCCTGGTGCAGCGTTATTGGGATGCTCTGTTCCTCAGAGCATTTGCACTGCTGAAAAGGCTGTATGCATACGGTAGATTCTCCTTGATATTTCTGCATTTATTTTCCAGCAGCTTGAATTTGGAACTCAGAAAATGAGCAGCACTTCGTTAGAGGCCACCAGTTCGATACAAGAAACTCGCTACTCTGTAAATCCCTGATAAAGACAGAAATAGAAGCGGTGTGTACCCAACAGGATGCATTTGCGGTGGCCTCCCAACATCCCCTATCCCTTCCTCCCCCCGAGGCTGCTGCTGGCTTTTGGCGGGGCCTGGGTGCCAGAAGAGGGAGCACGGAACACAGCAGAGCCCCAGCCTGAATGCCTCTGCTCTTGCCTCAGGTAGGGGGAACTCTGCAAGGACCATCATTTAAAAATGGAACAGTTTTGTTAACTAGCTGAATGGCATGGGAGAATTCCCCAAAAAGTTACTTAGTTTGCTAATCTCTGCTCAAGAGGTTCTGGTGGCTCATCCTAGCAAAGGCTTAGCCTCATAAGTACTGTCTGCCTTTTTAATTTTATTTATTTAGGTTTTAAGCAAGGACTGACTGATGAATGGCTAGCATTTATAATGTTGAAGGGGTTTTTTGTTCTCACTTTGGTACTACAGGTTTCACTTAGGTCTGAGAATGATAGAAGAGCTTTACACAGCTGTTTGCTTTATTTCTCCTTACCCCCTCTACATCTCATTGTCACAAAATGTTTGAGACACATCTTCTGATTAGAACATCAAGAGCTGCTCCACGGTCACATGCCTCTTTCTTGAGATGAGGGGAAAACACAAAAAAACACAAAAAACCCCAAATAAACAGAACAAACAAGCAACCCCAATTCCAGACCTAGAGTTGGGCAGGGGGAACAGTTTCCAATTCCAGTATATGATCTTCACAAGCACAATTACTGTAGAATAAAGAGGTTTATGGCATGAATTCAATAATGCTGTTCTTCAAAAAAACCTTTTCATTAAACATTCCACTGTGTATTTGGATGATATACTGACCATCTGTTGTAATGAAGAGTCACAAAAGGTCTGCTTTTTGGTGCTTTTCTGGTTCCAGGGAAGAGGCAGAAAGAAAGACTTGGTTTTTGTTTGTTCTTGCTGGTTTGTTCTTCAATGGCCAGTTGTGGTTCCTAAGTATAGAGGTCAGTGAAGTGGACTTTCATACACCCGCAACTGGTTCAGTGCTGGCTGGAGAGAAACAGGCACTTCTCAAATCATTGAAGCAGCTTCAATATTCTTCACCATCTTTTCATGGAAAGTGAGGGCATGTGATGTTTGCAAATTTTTGAAGGAAAAATTGGCAGGCAGGGTTTTATATGGCCTTTTAGGTAGCTCAGCCTCTGCCGTAGTACATGAGAGAAGTCCGCCACAAAACATATGCTGTGCAGTCACCAGCCTTTTATAAAGCTGTCATGCACATTGAAACACTGCAGCTTTCTAGGTGTTTTGAAAGTGGGGGTCCTGTCTTATGGAATTTTGTCCATTGCCACCAGAGGTATTGTGCACTGGATGTTAGGAACAAATTTTAAAATTAGTTAAAGGAAAGCCACTAATTGCCTAATTGGGTTGTTACTGCCTTAGTAAAGCTTGCTGATCTTTAGTATGGAATAGCTGTAATTATTAACACCCACTGCTTTGTAAATGCAAATAAAGTTATGGGAAGTTTAACATTTGGGAAGGAAGTAGTAAATAGGCATGTGCAGGAGCCTGGGTGTGTCAGGAGGAGAGGCCTCTGCAGGCCAGCTATCTCGGGTGGCACGTTTGGAGCACAAACTATCAAATGCAACACTGTACCAGCCTTGCTTGTGCACTGTTCTTTGTGCTGGTGCCCCCACCTATCAGACGCAGAACAGGAGCTGTTGTAGTCACAGCTCCCAGCATTACTTCCAAGACCTAAACTCAACTACCTAAAAGGGGTTTGTATATACACCATATGTATATCTGTTGGAACTGGAATCCAGGAGTTGAGCGCTGTTTCTCAGAAAATGTTGGATCATCTCTTAAAACTGGAGTACCAGTGTTCTGTGTAATGTCTTATGGATGTTTAAAAATACTCAGGATTTAAGTACTGATTAAACAGTTCACTTTATCATCCTTCATTCATGTCAAAATTAATTGGACAAAACTGTTGCCAATTCACTACTCAAAGATGGTAAGTAAAGATACTTGCAAAGAAACTCACCAGTTGAGTTCATATTCTGTAGCAGTGTTGCCAACTAACTTTTAGTAAGGGTTTACTACTTTAAAGTACTTAATATATGTCCCTGTCTCTAAAAATTGAGTTTTCAGCATTTTTGTAAAGTTGGAAGAGAGAAATAGATTGTTAATATTTTTGGTCTGAATATAAGATACAAAGCACAGTTTGAATATATATACATTTGTAGTGTTTAATCCCAGAATTTGGCCATATTAAGCTCTTTCTCATATACTGCACGATGAACCACTTAGACAAGAAATAAGGGTGTGTGGAGAGGAGATGGGAGAATTGCAAGCAGACAAGTACTTGTGTTACTCCTTTGCACATCAGTCACTTCTGAAAGTACACTGTCATTTCAATAGAACTTAGCAGTGTTTTGCACATTGTTACATTGGTTTAAAAACATTTTATACTTTGCAGTTGTTATTTAACTTACAGACATGAACGATAAAGTTTTGTTGTTTGAACTTCTGCCTAACTGTAGTGAAAGGAGAAGTGCAAACTCTGCAAACAGATTTTATTGAAGTATGAAAACAGAGCCAGCAGTTTACACAATCTACAGAAATGACATGTCGTTACCACAAACTAGCTACTACAGGAAATAACTCTTGAATTGTGAGCCAAATTTTGTATTAAGACTTTACATACATAAAATTATTTGGGGACAAATATTCCATGTTCTTTAAGACTCCCTTAAAAAATTTAAGAGACAACTCCTAACTCTTTTATTGGACAAGTTTTGATATAAAAGCTCACATCACCTCAAAATATGGAATGCAGTGTAACCAAGGAGGCAGTTTTTTCATGGGGTCACCTCTGAGACATGAAAATACGTGTGCACAGTGTGTGCACAACTCCTCTTGACCAATACGGGTCTCTCATGGTACTCTTTCCTTACAGGAATAACTGAGATTTTGGGTAAATCCCTGATGCTGAAGACTTGCAGGTAAATAATTTACATAATGATACTGCAAACCTAATGCAAGTAGTTGACTTGCCAAACTAGTAACTCCTGAATTTGTAGCATTTGTAGTCTGAGTAGCTAGCTTCTGAATGTTAGTGATAGCTTTGCCTTCCAACAGAGTGGCTTTCTACAGTTATGTACTAAATACTCAAAACTGATGGCAAGTTCTGGAACCACTCCTAGTGGTCAGGTAGCAAGAAGTTGTTCCACAATTTCTTATTAGCTTAAATTAGGTGCCGCCTCCAAAACGAAGCACATCATACATCTTTGTCCTCTTCTTCCTTCCTTCCTCTTGGCATTAGCATTTCATACACCTGTTCTGTGACATAGATAAAGATTAATTCGACTGAAGATTTACAGACAAAAAATTGTATTTTATATGGACTTGGTACCATTCTGTGAAGGGCATCATCAGTGCAAGAGAATGTAGAAATAAGAATCAGAGAAAGACAGGACTCCTTCCTCCTCTAGTCCTCCTTGAAAGGCTCCAGCATCCACTCTACTCAGATAGCAACAGCAGGACAGAACATTGTCCCCCATGTTATCACTGGTGAGGGAGTAGAAGAAATCTGAAGTCAAGGCAATTAGGTGCTGCTAGCATTTCCTTGTTGCTCTTTAAAAGGATGATAATGTGGTGGCTCTTTTGATAAATATTTCCTCCAGTTTGGTTAGCCCAGTTGTCACAGGGATTTTGAAACAAGTGCACCTGGCTGAATTAACTGTGCTCATTTCTTTTTCAGGAGAGGTGGGGTACAACTGTCATCTTGTGGTGATTTTAAGAAAACAGAAATAGAAAACTAACTTTCATTTTATATGCAGCGTGTCCATGTGGGATGGACACAGATGATACAAATTACTTAGAAAAGTCTTTTTGCTGATAACAGCCGTGTTATATTTTCCTTCTCTTGCTGGCTTTCAGTCTGTTTGCCCCCAAGCTGCACTGCATCCAAAGACTTAAAATTTGGAGTCTGCAGGCCTTGGAGATGGAGGGAAGTTGAGCATAAAAGAGAACCTGCTGGATATTTTCAAGACTGAGATTTGGAATTAAGTTTCTCTCCCCCACTTATGAAGACTCTAATTATAGGACCTTTTGGACCATGGCACATCTCTGTTTGAATTTTCTTTACCTATATACTTTTTTTTGCCCCCTTTATTTTTGTGGACAAATTTTAAAAATTAATGCATAAATGAAAGAAATTCCATGTCTAAAGTCTTGCAAATAAGGGATGTTGTAGGAGTGGTATACTTCCTACATGTTTTCATATAGATGAGAGGGACAGAGGACATATATCACAGGCTTGATTTTGGTAAGATTAATGTTTTCAGTCAACATTACCTGAGTGCTGAAATACCAAAACACTGCCTTGTCTACTGCTGCCCTCCCACACACTCATTGGTTTTAACTCTTGGTAATTTGCATCCATTTTAGACTTCTTTCCATCTTCCAGTTCCTCAACCTCCTCTCAGCAGCACTTTGCCACTGGAGCTACAGAATATCTATCTGGAGATTCATGGCACCCCTGTAAGTGTGGAGGGGAGAATGAAGTTGGAGTTAATCCCAGGTTATAATTTTATGTTACAAACAGTAAAGTTAAGCAACTGAAAAAGAAGTACAGACTTTTTTTAACTGTTGATTTTCAATTAGAGCTCCTTCCCTATGCAATTATATCGAATCCATGCCATACTTTAGAAAAATAGGGAGAGGTAGCTCTTCTAACAGCTCACAGTGGAAATTTTACCATTCCAGTGATGAAAAAGGGTTTGTCTGGAGCTCAGAGTAGTGCAACATCATCATCCTCACACCTCCTCTGTCTTCAACAGCTAATGGCTTGGTTTCTGCAGAATAATGCAATGGCTAGTCCTGTGTAAGAGTCCCAGTACAGGTATGACCTTTGAATTTCTTGAAAGCCTTGGAAGGCTTCAGAAACACAAGTCAAATGTCTCTGCATATGAATGAAGAAGAAATGTGCAGTTTAGACCTTGAGACAAGCTCAGAACAGTCAAATTTAAGTAAATTCATCTTATTAAGTGAAAAATCTTCTTTTTACAATATGACATTATAAAAAAGAATCTGCATTTATTTTGGGAGTAAAACAGGATATGGGAAGTCAGGAATGGAAATGAAGAAACAGGATCACTTATTTTTCCTCTTTTTAAAAGCAAAAATGTTGTATTTTAGATAGAAGTCCATACTTTTCTAGCCCAGCTGTTATGCTTCACATGCAACTGAGAAACACTATATAAAGCACTTGCTGTTATGATAGAATTTCCCTCTTGCTTTACTGCAGTTTCCTTCTAAACCAGGCCCTAGTTCCACATTACATGTAAAATAAAAGAGGCCAGGTTCTTCAGAACTGCCAAGTCTGATTTGGGAGGGCAGTATCACAGTTTTTCTTTAACTGTAGCCATTGGTGTTTCACATACAGTTAACATCCATTAAAGTTTTTAATTTCACTTAAAATCCTTCGAATCCTTTTTATCTTTTTTCCAAATAGCTATTTGAAGTTTTATTTGTTTTAAATGGTAGGAAAGAAATCAGAAACAGCTGATTTTTAAAAATGGACATACTAAACATGTCCCTTCAATTGATACCAAACTCAGTTTTTGTGCAAAGTATTTTCCTATTTCTAGAGAACTTTCCTGTAATATAAAAACATACCTTAACTGCATATCTGTGACATCTTCGATAACATTATGGGATTTTTATACATAAAGTTGTGCATGGAGGTAACTGAAAGAGCTTGGCTTAAGAATGTAAATGCTTCCTGGCAGAGACTCTGTTACCTTCAGGACCAACAATTTCCCATTGCTCAAGCTCAGAGACTTTTACCTCTTTTGTGTAGGATATAATTCAAGGAGTGCCCCACATAGGTTTCTCTTGGGGACAGTGCTGAGGTGAGTATCAGACAGGGAGGGAGTTGTTTCCTGTTTATTAGACATTCAAGATACGGATGTGCCTCTATAAGTTTTCTCCAAAGGCAGCTTTTCATGCAGCATGGCTTAAAAAGTCTGGGTCCTGTCATCTCCTGTGAAAATCAGGAGCCTTAACTGCTCAGAAGATAATGTATTTTTGATAAATGTTCAATTTATTGTTATTTTAGAACAAGAAGAGTTCAGGAGCTTGAACAGCAGAATTACAGAATTACTTGGCAAGTTATGAAGATATCATTAAATTTAGAATTCTATGGCCACATTAAATAGCAGGAGCTGTGAACTGACAAAACTCTTCATTTCTGAATTGATATGGGGCCATTCTCCTGAGGAGTCCTTCCTCAAGGAAGCAGCTCTAATCCTCGCTGTGTCAAGACTGCTTGGGCACATGAAATTATAAAGGAAGCTCATTGGCAAGTGAAGTATGGCAACAGGAAGTCCTATCCAGTACTGTTGCACCTGGTAAAAGCCTACATGAAGTGACTGCAAACATGCCAGCCTTGGCACTGGTGAGTCTTGGTGTGCTGTGTGTTCCTTGGACATCAGTGAGTGGATAGGACTCAGCATGGGTAGGGCTGCTCTGTGAGCTAGCACCAACAACCTGAGAATGTCTCCTCAGTCTCCTTGTCCACTCCTAGCCTCAGTAGAGGTGATGAAGGTAGCACCTGTCACAAGAGGTCTTGGCACCACATTTCTAACTTCTTTATTGCATTTATCCTTGGGATATGTTAGTAGCCTTTTGCATCAGAGCCACAGTATTCCTCAGCACTACAGCTGTGCTAAAGGAACATTCTCCCCAAGATTCCCTGTGGCAGGTGATAAGGATATTCAGTTTTTGAAAGTGCAGTGAGATCTCTGCTGTCAAAACAGTGAAAGTGCAACTCCTTGTTCTATGGAACACCAGGTTCTAAACATGTCAGTACTTGAAGCATGGATTAAGTGCAGAAAAAGAAAATTCAATGACAATTTCCTAACATAGGTGATTGGTAAAGTAACTAGAGGAGATGCCCTAGCTGGACTTATTACTCATGAATAATCTGTCTGCGGGTGTAGAGGTTGAAGTCAGCTTTGCTGCAGCTCTGAGTTTGTATAGTTTAAAATATTGAGATAAAAAAGAAAGATAATAAAATTGCCAGCCTTGACTTCCGAAGGGCAAATTTCAGTTTGTTTGGGGATCTGCTGGACAAGATCACGAGAGGCAGTGAATTGTCCCAGCACAGCTAGTTGACCTTCAAGAACAACCTTCTCAAAACACAGAACTGGTCGCTTCTAAGTCAAGAAAGGTAAGCGAAGGTGGTGCAAAGCCAGAATGGACGAACAGAACACTCTAGACTGGCTGCAAATACGAAATCTAGCCAATGGCAGTGTGAGTGTGCTGCCCATCAACTTTGCTGTAGTGACTGGAGAGGTCCGTGATGGACAGGAGGCAAATGTCATACCCATCTTCAAGAAGGCTGAGAAAGAGGATCCAGGGAACTACAAGCTAAGAACTCTAACCTCAGTCCCCTGGAAGATTTTTCCTCCTAGAAACTGTTAAGCTCATGAGCTGCAAGAAGGTGATTAAAGATAGGCAGCATGAATTTACCATGGGAAAATTGCCCCTAATGAACCTGATTGATTGATCATTGTGAGGTGGACTGATTATATGGATGAGGGAAGAGTAGTGAATGTTGTTTATCTTGACTTTAGCAGTGCTTTTCCTAAGGTCTTTGATAGTATCCTACCAGTCAAAATACTGAGATGTGGACAGGATAAGCAGATTATGAGGTGGATGGAAAAACGGTTGAAATTCCGTGCCAGACAGGTTGCGATTGGCAGTACAAAGTCCATCCCACAGCTGGTTGCTAGTGGCAGTCCTCCTCAGGGACAGATTCTGCGGTAAATGCAGTTTGGTGTCTTCACTGTAATGATCTGCTCTAATAGGAGAGCTTGCACTATCAGCAGATTCATGGATGATACCAGCCTTCAGGAGAGGAATTGATATGCCAGAGGGCAGGGCTGTTGGCTCAGAGGGACCAAGACAGGCTGGAGGAATGCATTTCCAGGAGTCTCACCAAGCTCAGCAGAGACAGGTGAGAAGTCTTGCACATATGCTGGAGAGGAACTGACTGAAGAGCAGCTTTGTAGCAAGGGACCTGTGATGCTGGTGGACACAATGAGCACACGTTGCCAGTTGGGGCAAACAAGGTCAGCCTCATCCCACATTGCATTAGCAAGCTGTAACCAGCAAGTCTAGGGAAGTAATTGTTCCCTCTCTCTGGTGCTTGTGAGGCTGCTTCTGGAGTACTGTTTTTGCTGCCCAGCACAAGAGACTGTCACATGGTTTTGAATGCAGTAGTGTCACTAAGATCGGACAGGCTGAATCGGACAGGCGTGTGTATGAGCCAAGTGTGATAGAGTGAATATAGGAAAGAGATCCAAACTCTTCCTGGAGATGTATGGTGATGGGAAGAACTAATGGGCATAAGTTGCAATACAGGAAATTTTGTCTGTAAGGAAAAGCATTTTCACTGCTAATATAATCAAATGCTGGAATGGAATTTCAATCAATATTGTGGAATCTCAGTCCCTGAAGAAATTCAAAACCTGACTGAGCAAGATGCTTTAGTTGGAGATGCTTTGAATAAGAAGTTGAACTAGCAGACCTCCAGGGATCGCTTTCAACCTGTCCATCAGAGAAGAGAATCAAAGACCAGCAAATGGCAATAATTTACCACTGCAGATCTGCTTGAGCCCTTATTGTCAGAGAGCTCTAGTGCCAAAGATGAGGCACTTACACATTTCAACACTGAAATATGGCAGTTGAGTTTTCATTTGAGAACTGCAAGTTTTAAGGAAAAACCCTAAGGTCTGAATATCTTTCTGAATCTAGTTCTTAATAGTCAACTTAAAAAAGAACGGATCTGTTTTCAAAGTGTGCAGGCTTCTCTCCTGAAGACATGAAAGATGTAAAAGGATGATTGATCAGGATTGCTTTGAGGGACATTTTCTGTTCTGTTGTCCTAAGAGGAGATTGGAGGTTGTAGGAAGTCGCTGATGTTTTGGAGTGGCTCTATTGTTTTCAGGACTTTAAATTGTTGTTTTCCTTTGTGAGTTTTCTATCTGCTAATAGTAATGCATACCTGTAGCTAGTGTACATGATTGCATTTGGCACTTTTTTGGAGTTAGATGATAGTTGTCTTCTAACTGGTGCTAATTTCCATTTTCGGACACTCCGCTTCAGCATTTGCAAAACAGTATGAGAAGGTGATGTTGCTGCAGTCTGTGTTGTGCAGGGTGTAAATGTAGGTATGCATTACAAGAATAATTGTATAGAACAAAAAACTAGTATACATTAGTATTTTGTTAAGTATGCATATTCTACACATAGTGCTTGGGGAGTCATTATCTCTTCACGACTGATCAAATTCTATCCATTTTATAAGAAAACTTTCTGTGTCACTAAAAACTAATAAACATGATACCTACTTTAATGGGATATATGATTTTTTCTTCTTCTAGTGTAATCATTCACAGTTCTGTAGCAGCTTCCACAGGTATAAGTAACAGGACAAATACAAGCAAGTGGATGATTGTAATCCTTATATTTAAGGAAAAAATCCTCCTTATTTTTAACTTTTGGTAACCTGAAAATGTTTCTTGTATTTTGTCTTAAATACAACATTTAATCTTTAGTTTAATAATGCCTCTCGAAGATAAAACAGCTAGAATATAGACCTTCTTCCTTTCCCCAGTAGCATGTTAACAAATTAACATGCTGGCTTATATTTTATTAGAGTTATGGGGAAAGTGAAATGAAATTTCTCAAATGGGGAAGGAAAAAACACTTATCAGATACTTATCAGATTTCAATGCTTGTATTGAATTATATCATGCTCTGTAAGAAAAAGTATGTGGCTGTTCAGTTGTGTTTTAGAAGAGGTTCTGTGATCCAAAAATCAGTCCATATACTAAAAGCATCACTCACATGCTGGTCACAAGAGTATGGTTCTATAAAAAAAGTTGTCACTTACAAGTCTTTTTCCTCATAGTTAAGAAAATAATTTCTAGTTGAATAGCTTTGAAGTTTCAAGATTGTAATCTTTTTATAAGCAATAGTTTAATGCCTATGATATAATCTGAAAACTACCAAACATATGATCTTCCTAATGTGCCAGGACTTTGATTACATAAAAATACTTTATTGGTTCTTAGTGAATATTCATGAATGGTGTCTATATGGTTGGTATGCATATGCACAGTATAAAACAACATTTATATTTATGGAAAATTTTAAAAATAAATCATACCTTTCTACTTCTTTTTTTCCCCCTAATTTTTAATTAATGCCCATTTAATGACTATTTATATTTCCTCAGTATAATTTCTGCTGTAGTGATGTTTCTGTAGAATCATTGATATTTCCTCTAAAATGAGAACTGGAAAACGGTCTGTATTAGCTAGCAGTTTACTTGATCATGTCCTGGAATATCCCCAGCCTTCAGTCAAACTCATTGAATTTCTCTCCTGTTTTAGAGTGTGTAGAGGCAGCTGATAGCCCTGAAGTCATGGTCAATGGGGATCTAGTCAAAACAGCCAATATTATCCATAAAGTGAGTCAACTCATTTTAAAGCAGGCATCTACTTTTAGTCAGATGAATCACTCTCTAAACTTCATTGATGTAGGTATGTCAAGGTGGGTGAGATGGATCCCACCCTCACATTCCCTTGATATTTCTCCTCACTTGTTTGAGAGTGAATTGAAGCACTTAAAAAGAAGTTTGCAGTGCCGTTTACATGGTATTTGCAATTACAAACAACAACTCACAGCATCGCTGAGTTAGACATAAGTTACCAACTTGATAATGTGTCTTGGTTTGGAAAGATGGGTATTTGTCAGGGAAAACCGGAGTTTCCCTTGGAACGGAGAATGTAAAAACCCCCTCCCTCCAAATTATTACAGTTTTGCAACTAGGAGCTTTCAGGCAAAATATGGAAATAGGAATAACAGTTCTGTACTAGGAATATTAAAAATACAAATGCAGTAATAAAAAAAAAAAAAAAAAAAAAAAAAAAAAAAAAAAAAAAAAAAAGGCAAAAAAGGCAAACAAACAAAAGTCCTAGAAAACCCTGACAGAGTCAGAGATATGACTTGAGACCCTGTTGTCAGGGTGTTGGAAGCAGTCTGAATAAGTCTTTCTGGAGTAACAGATGTTGTTCTGTGAAATAGAGATGATCTGTAGAAAAAAGGGTCCAGTGCTGGCAAGATGGATCCAGTCTTCCTCCAAGAATTCAGTGGATAATCAGCTGCATTAGTGTTTGGGATTGCTGGTTTTATCCCGGTGCTAAGGCTTTGGCTCCTCCCACTGGGTGGAGCATCTCCCAATGGAATGAGGTGATGTTATCAGTTATGTGAGAGGCCTTAAATGTCCCATTCACAGGTGATGTCCCTCGGAGGAAGATGGGTGAAGGAAGAGATAAGAAGGCACTGCCTTATCTGGTGTTATCAGGTGTCCCATTAACAGAAGGCATCCACCCTCTTCCCCCCCACAGAGTTACAAGAGATAAAGAACAGTATCTCTCAACTGGTTTTAACAGATGAAAATGGAATACACATTTTTGGTTACATTTTTCAACTCAAGACATAATGCCAGCTGTGTATGGCGACTCTACTGTGTATGAACTGGTCATGGTCAATACATGAGTCAGTGGTGCATTCAGCATTTAAATGCAATAAGTGCCTTCAGTGTTCTTACTAGAAAATGGCTCTAATGAGAACCGTATTTACACTTTAGCAAGCTTCTTTTTCGAATAGCTCCAGAACTTTTAGATTAAGTTGGCTGACATATTTTAAACAATTTTCCAAGTGTTGTACCAAATCCATATCGGGTACAAATTCTGACTGCATATCATTATATAATGCATGCTAAATTCTGTCTGTGAATTTGTTTACCAGCATGCGAACAGAGGAACAACCTCATCTTCTTTTCTGGACTTCCTACGACTATGCCCCTTCTCAGGAACAGAGAGAAACTTGAAAAGATTGGGTTGAAGCTGCAAACATGCATTAGATAAAGGAGAGAGAAGAAATATAAGTCTGATGAATCAACATGTACAGGAAAGGGGGAAATGACCCTGAACTTTTAAGCCATGTTGTTTTCTCTAAACTTTGTGCCATTTTCTGTCTCTGTCACTCATCTCAATTGGGTTGTCTAATGCCCAATTGCTGTGTTTTGGCAGGTAGGTGAAAATGACAAGAGTGGATGGCCCAAAGCAGTGGCGAGCAATAGTAGGTCCTTATAGCAACTGCTAGCACCATGTTTTGGCACAGATGGAGTGGCCCTTGAAGGCTTTATCTTGCAGATGAAGATTAGAGAATAAATTTGCAGAGGCATTACATGTAAAGAATTGATATCCTGTTTGGTTGTCTGGTTTTTCTTTTTAATTATCTCAAGTAGCATGAATTGGAATAGGAACTACTCTTTCCTCTGGAGTTGTGTCAACAGGGAGGTCATGATAGGAATGCTTCCACCCCCACTTACTCTATGGTTGAAATGCTGGAGACAGGTTATTTGTTTTTCTGCTCTGCATCACACTGCATAATTCTAGATGCCCTTTGCCTGGAGGAAGTCACAGCCCAGCTCAAGGTTCAGAGGCTTCCTTAGCAGTGTGGGAGGAGAAGTGGGAGTGGATTTCACAGAAACCTCTGATCAGGAAGCTGCCCAAGCAAGCTAGTGGGGAATGGCTGCATTCCAGGGGAGTTTCCTACTTGCTGTGCCACTGGGCCATGCTGAGGAGCATATCCTGGCTGTGCCAAGTGTTCTTGTCTTCAGCTGCCTTTTTCCAAGCTCTTGATGGAGGGGTTGTGCTTCAGCCTGCAGGTGAGGCAGGGTGGGAGCTTCCTGTAATGGGAATCCCATTTAGGCTTAAGAGGTGAGCCAGCAGATTTCAAGGACTGTCAAGATAATAAGGCTAAGATTCTTCGCCTTGTGGCAAAAGTTTAGATTCATAGAAATGTGGGTAAGTATCAGCAAGTGTCTCACTGGAGATGGTGAAGCTCTGCAGTACTTTTGAACTTTCCAAGGACGGATGCCAAGTAACAAAAATGTCTTGTATCTCTGCTTTGTTCCAAATTCACAGGTTAAAGAAGGTTGTACACTTGCAGGAATATTTTTTTCACTGCGTGAATTCAGTAGGCTGGGTTTGCACCTGTAAGAAGCTGGTGTGCTACTTGCCTTTTCCCTAGTCTTTAGCTAATTTCTATTTGAAAAACATTGCTTTACAGTGTCCTTGATATGGGCTTTATAGTAAGTAAACATTACATCCTGTTTACATAGTCACATCCAGCAAAACCAAAATATTGAAAGTTTTGCAAATTCATCCCACATTTTATTTAGTTACATTATATGCATTCAATGTATTTAAAGATTAAACAATGTTAAAACAATTTGTTACTGTGGTTTAAGCAAAACTTCCTGGGATCTTTGTCCACAACGTTGTCTACTTTAGAAATTTGCCCCATTCCCAGGAAGAGATTTGGAAGAAGAAAAAAAATGGTAGGAAATGTGAGCCTGCTTCTTTATTGTCAGTGTGTAAATATCTTTATGGAATTAATTTTATGACGACAGAAGCTTGCTTACACCAAAGATTTTTATGGATAGAGCAGAACTGTTGTGTGCATAGGCATGCAAAGTGCCAGTGTTTCAAAAGTAAAGTCAAATTCAGATAGGAATGGTGTGGAAATTTTAAGTAGTGTGACTACCAATCCTGTACCCATCTTTAAATAAGAACTCAAACATAACTATTGCCATCATTACTGCAAGAGAGTCTGTGGTGTTTGTGTAGATGTGAGACCAAAGTAGGCAACCTAGCAGCTTTATCTAACTCTAGAAACTTTGACTATATGTCCAGTCAAGACCTATTAAAAGGAGAAAATTTTTATAGTGAACAAGCTCTGTTTTGCTGTGCTGTATGTGAAGACACCACACTTCTGCTAGCTGGATGTGACAGAATAGCTCATAAGTAGTCTACTCTTCTCATGTGGCCAGTGTTGGTGGAGATGAAACGTTCATCTTCTAACAATGAATGAATCTTGAGGCTGAGACACCTTTCTACCTTTTTCCACTACTATGTATTTGTCTGCCACTGTCTCCCCAACTTCAGCCAGCCTGCTCTGATACCTGTCCCTGTGTCTTGCTCCTATCCCCCTAATTTAGTTTACAAGGTTGTTCATCTGGGCTTTTGTTTAACATCTTTTTATTTAGTAAAACCTTGACCTAGAAGCTCAAGGCTCCAGTCATTTTGCCAATCACTTCCAGTTCCTCCAGTAATATCCCAGTCTTTATCTCCATTCCTACATAGCCAAGACAAGCTGATTTTCTCTATCACATTTATCTCTTTCTTCGTACTCCATTCTTCAGCCTTCTTCATTCAAAGTTTTAGCAGCTTTGTCTCTAGTCTCTGATTTATTTGTCAGGTCAGTCACTGCTTGCTCTGTAGAAAATCTTTTCATGAGATTTTACATCTTTCCTATTTGGTCATCTGGCTCCCACTCTTTACTGGTCACATTATGTACTGTATTTTATATGTCTTAACCCTGGCAAAGAAAAAAAGGGAGGCCACGTTAAGTACCTAATGTTGGATAGCTGATGTCAGGAATAAGCTCCAAAGTTCCTCTTTCATCACTAGGAAAGAAAGTAGATGTCTTTGAAGAGGTGGTTCATAACAGCAAGACAGCTTCTTGAAATTAACAGTGTGTGTAGTCCTTAATATCAAACTTATCAGAGTAACTATAAGCAAATGTGACAATTCCTCAATAGGATGAAGCAGCTTTCTTAAGGCTGATGTACTGGACAAGTTTCATGTCATTGTTCCTGAAATCCCCAGCAGTCAATGTAACCTGAAATATCAAACACATTTTAAAATATTATATAAAATGTTGTCTGGACAGAAGTTTTTTAAATTAATGCAAACAGAAATACCACTACCCTCTTACTTATTTATGACCAAAATCCTAGAGTCACAATCATAACTCTTAACAGTGGAATTGATATCCAGGAATGAACAAGTAGGCTGACCTTTTGTCTCACATAATGAATATCTTATGTAATCCTTGAGTGGCTCCACCACTCCACCAATATACAGCAGAATTTATTGCTAAAGCTGTTGAAGAACAAAATAAATGGCAGCATGTTGAATGTTGGGATCCTGCTCACAAAAGCACAGATATTTTTCGCTTGGGAGAAGAGTAGAGGAATTAAATTAAGGAGGACAGATAGGAAGAAAGAAAGAAAGGAAATAGATGTTCTCACATGAATGTCTCATTTAAAACCTTAAAATGCTTTAATACAACAGGAAATCCAAAATCTACACACCAAGATACGGTGTAGTAAGGCATTGTTTATATAGCTCATGACTGTTGCAAAGAAACCATGTAGTCTCTTTGAGAAGCAGAGCTTAGGAAATCATGCTGTTGTTCAGAATAGCTGGTGAGGTGGGCTTATGGTAGGAGCTGTTGTCAGAGTCAACAGAACTAGTTGTAAAATCACAGCCTAATCCTGAATCAGGTATTAAAACCTGCACCAGCTGCTTTTGGTCTAGTCAGTGTCACCTCTTGCTCCTTCATCCCCCATCTACTCCAGTGGTCATCCCAGAGCTCATACCTGGGCAGCTTCCCTGTTTGTGTTTTTATGAGTCTGGAAATATGCTCTTACAGGCAGATAAACAGCACTGAGGGAAAGACTTCACAGGAGTTTCACTCTTAGTGGACACCAGAAAGCTCATAGAAAGTATGATGCAAACAAATTTGAATCAGAGTTTGTATTCTTAGATGTTCAGTCAGTCAGGCTTAACACGCAAATCCAAAAGGAAAACAAGCTTCTTAGATTGATTTTCACTGAACTGTGCTTTAATTAATCTACTTTCAACTTTGGTTTCCAGCAGGACAATTACTAGAATGAGAGCTTTGGTATCCTTCTCCTGGGAGATGCTTAGCTTCATTATTTAAATAATCAGATGAAATCTGGGACTAACAAATCTTAATTTCATACTGAATTATAACACCATGTCCAGTTTTAGACACCAGACTTGAGGAAAGAGGACAGTCAACTGGAAATAATCCAAAGGAGAGTGACAAAAAAGACAGATGTGTAGAAATTGTCACCTAAAAGAAAAAAAGAAGATATAAATTATGTTCATTTAGTCTGACAGAAAAGATAGAACAAAGACACTGTAATACAAGAGGTTGCTCCAAAGAGGAAAAGAACAATCTATTTCCTTTGCCTCTGTTTGCTAGAACAAGAAGTAATAGGCTAAATTACAGCAGGGAAGATTTATTTTTAAAATTACAGAAAACTTTAATGGTGAGGATAGGGAATAGATTGCTTGGCAAGCCTTTGGAGTTTCCATCTCAATTGGAGATCTGTAAGATCAGAGTACTTAAAAAACTGCTTCCTGCAGGCAAGAGGATGTATTAGATGTTATTTAGAGGTTCCTTCTAGTTGTTCTGTATATTTTATTCTTGTAGTAAAACTGTAGTTTAAAAGATAGAATTCATGTACACTTACACTGTCTTCTTTGTGTCTTCAAGCAGTAATAAAACCCTTCTGTAGAAAAGAGAGTAAACAATGATGTTACTCCAGTGAACTTGTAATGAAAAATGGAAATATATCTTGGAACAAAGTTTTTTTTTATATGCCTTCATTTAGATAATTGTACAGAAGTACTTGGAGTGTTGGCTGTAATAGGGAAAAAAAGATAATGTGATAAAATTCATTTGTTTAAAATTACTTTCTCAGCACCTGTTACTGTTGTACTGAATGATATCACTGTAGATCACTCATGTGGGAACTTCAGAAATCAATTGAATGCCCTAATTGCATTCAGAATGCTAAATATAATTTTAGATTTTTATTTTATCATTCCCTCTCTTTTAAAAATTTCTTTGGAAATAGAAGTAGCACTTCAGTTCTCAAAAATTGTACATATCATGCAAAATCCATTAAAAATCTAAAAGGATAAAGTGTAGACACTTCAGAGATAACTTTAAAAGTCCTTATTACTGTATTTGCAGTTGAGTCTTCCAGAATAAAATGGTTGAACCAGGGAGGCTGGCTGATGACTTGTAAATCGCAATTCTCAAACACATACTCCTGACACAAAGTTTAGAATTTATTTATTAATTCAATTCTGGGCATTCTTTATTTTTCAGATTATAACATGAATGCAATTTCTTTACATCACCTGGAATATGACTGGGACATAGCGCTTCTACTGCAGAATGTCATAGAAATTTGACTTGACTGTTCAGTTTCTTTCTCCTTCGGCTGCTTAGACCTCAGACCTCAGCGGATCTTGATCCTGAAGAAGGACACCGTCAGCCATCAGGGCTGAGCAACAAACTGCACTTGGTGCCACTGGAACCATGTTCATCTGGGTCTTGGGTCCTGGCTCATGGAAAACATTGTCTGTCCTTCCTTGGGTATTTCAGGTGTAGACCCTGGGAGGCTATTGTCCCTACAGTTTCCAGATTTATGGAGCTGAATGTGGCTGACTGGACCCTTCACCTCACCCAGGCTTATGTCAAACCTCCTTCCTCCCTTCATGTCTCTCATTGGAGACAAGGGGAGCAGATATGTACCATGGATACTTTCATTTGCCATTGAAATAGCTATGTTTGGGTCCAGTGATATGTGAATTTCGATGACTTTGCAAGCTGCAACAGTAGAAATTGATGCACTGTGAAGGTATAAGCACTTACTCAATGAACAGGGAAATGAGACAAAATTTTGGAGGCTTCACTAGACTGTAAGTGCTAGACTTGGACACCTATGCTCCTGCATACATACATGCCCTGTAGATTCCAGCATAGAGTAGAGGTATCTGAAGTTAGCTTTAAATAAAATTAGTCAGTTATTGAAAGGGATTTAGCCTCACTGACAGGCCACTCTGTCCACAGAAGTTATTGGCAAGATGCTCTGCCTTCTCAAAATTGTGTAGCTTTTACCTTTTGGAGTCAATTGCTAAAAGCAAGATCAATAGGACCTTGGTATTTTGCAGATTGTGACTCACAGCAAATTCCTGGAACATATTAAAACATTGAGTGTTAGCAAGGCAAAAACTTATTGTTATCTTAAGAAAAGATAAACAGTGGCCCAGCCCACCAAAAACTGCATCATTCAGCAACTTGTTGATGTACATAAATTTTCCATGGCTGTAGCTCTTGAGAAGGTGTCCATATGAAAAACATATTAAAATGAAAATAAGTTTGATAAACAATCAAACAATCATTTTTTTAAAAACTGAAAAGCTTGGAAGGAAATAGTTGCAAGAAGCAAAAATCTTCACAGATTTTAGTTATATTTTTAAAATCAGTACCTCTATTCTGGGCATTCGTGTTCTCTAATGGAGCTCAGGCACATGTTCAAAGTGGTTTTACAGGTACATTTCCTTACATTCAATAGACACAATAGATTTTAAACAGTTTCATAGCAACAGATGGTTCATTATGACCATTAACCTAGATAAGTGAGTATCAATTTGGCACATTCTTAATAGTCCATAGTGGTCTGTGGGTAAAAAATCCCTTCTCTTCATCTGTGTACCTTCCCGAGAGGTACTTTTTCAGTTTTGGTTTTGGCTCTGATTTTTTCCCCTAGATTTTGTTTTACAAACAGGTTCATGTGAATTCTTGCATTCAGGAAAAAAAATTGTATACCCGAGAGCTTTGTGGTAAGAACATTTACCACAAAAAATATTTGTTTCTCTGGAATGTAGTACCCATAGTATATCCTATCAGGTAATCAGAAATTTTAAAAGTTGAATATATACACCTTGACAGCAGCTAAACAGATATTCCTAAATAGCAGAGATTTTTAAATTATTGTTGCTATACCCATTGAAATTTAGAAAGGCGGTTTCATTTGCCAGTTTTATTATTAAATCCCTCTGTGCTGCTGGGACATGTCATAGCCCTTCTATGAGACAAAATACTATTAATGGTATGGTAGAGGAGGAATCTACTGCAACACCTGATGATGGAGCTGACACAAAGCCTTGGGAAGAGCAAAACCCAAGTGATCTGGCAAGTGCAGAGCTGGGATGTAAGGATCAGAGCTGGGGTGCTGTGTTCCCCACAGATATCTTGGCACCAGACCAGTTGTGTCAGCAGAGGCTTCTGATGCAGGCACTGCTCTTGCTGTTGGAGAAAGTCAGTACATCTTGGAAGGAAGGACACCACCTCTCAGAGTGGTGTAAATTTGGCATAAGTAGTTCACACCCCCTGCTCTTAGAGAGCATTGTGTCAGCATGGTGTGTAATCTAGGGCTCATGATTTACTTTCCCCATGTGTGCCTTTGGTGATGTAGCTGTGTAGGAAGACTTTTGCAGTACACATGTGGGCTTATTTCCATCCCTGAGATTCAGCTAGGGTTTACTATATAGTAACAGAAACCCATATTTTTAAAACACTGCTTTAATATACTGTGGCACCCTACATAATATTTCATACTGATTCCATGATGATGCATATTTGCATGAACCTTAATGAGACTTACAAAAGTAAGTGACAAATTTTAGAGAAAATTGGATTAAGTGGCTTAATTCTCTATAATCAAGGTTTGAGTATGAGACTAGTAGCTCTTAGACTGAATGTTTGCACTACCATCAATGTATTTGTATAGCAGTGACTCCTAGATGTATGAAACAAATCTCAAAAGCCAGCATTTACCTTTCCCAAGGGTTGTATTTGGGTTGTATTTTGTTGTGTGTTGTGATGGTAACTTGTACTCCTGCACAGCCAGTGGCCCCTGTGCAGATATCTGTAAGACACTTGTGGTGAACTGTATTGGTGCAGTTCTTCTTCCCAATGATGGGGCAGTACTGTTGCTATGGTTTTCGGACGGCACAGAAATAACAACATGACTCTCCATGATGGTAAAGATGAGAGCAAACTTTATTCTTCTAAATTCTACTTTTATAGAGTAGTTCGGTACAAAGAACATGATTGGTTATTCAGCGTCTACACCCTTTAGTAAACATTTCTTTCCAGTAAACACGTTGGAAAAACACCACCTGCAGATGGTTTCTCACTTCCCAAGGTTTGTTTGAATTCCTCCTTTAGATTTCTCAGGCTAACATGAGAAAGTTGCTCGTCTGCCTTTCACACAGACACTAGCAGAGCCTGAAGCCTAAATTCAGACCAATGTCAGGCCCACATCTCCCCCTTTTAGTTTTTGCTGAGGGCGGCGTCTGTGTCTGTGTCCTCTCCTGCAGGGCCCTTGCAAGAGAAAAAAAGACGAACATGACACCAGAAGTCCCATTAGTAATCAACCAATTACTAAACAGAACTTTCATTGGGCACCAACTTAAATGGTCAGGGAAGTTCTGTGGCATTTGGTGTTGACCCTTCATAACCATGTCCATGCACCAGCGTCAAGCTTAGCTATTTACTAATTCTAATACAGAAAAAAACAAAACATCATTAGCCTGCTCAAAAATGGCAGTCTAATTTGTCAAGATTCATCACTCTAGGAATCATCCTTTCAGATAACAAGGGCTTTTTCTGCCTTTTAGCAAAGGACAGTGGTCCTTGCATTACACCTGCAACCGCAAACTGATTTAATTTTCCAATTATTTGGACAACCTGAGTTGACCCTTTTTTTTTTTTTTTTTTTTTTTTTTTTTTTTTTAAATGCAAAAATGCATGCGATGTTTGAAAGGGCAAAGACCCATTGCAGGATGTGCAGGACTGGACCACTGGTCACTCAATTGGCCCATGATACCTGTAGGATGTCACCTAGAAAGAAAGAATAAGAATAATAAAATTAATAAAAATATCAATAAAAAGATATCTGACTCCAAAAAAAAATCTACATGATCCCAAAGACCAGAAAGGCAAAAACCACAAAGTGAAATAACAGCCCTTAATAACTACAAAACATACACCGAAGGCACTTGAAATATTACCTAAAATACAACTACATCTATGTAGGAAACTTAAATGAAACAACATCTACTATAAAATTAAAACACATGAAAAGAAAAAGTCCATTGAGACAAGATGTTGATCCTTAGCATCACTGGATGTCTTCTTGAAGCCTGGAGCAGGGAGTGACTCGAGGATGATCGATGAAAACAGGACCATGCTGCTGACACAGGACTTCTGTTGTCTCCATAACTTCCAACCACATGGTCATCTTTGCAGTCTATGTGACAGCCACTAAGGCTATGCAATGTCCCTTTTCACTCCTCAAAGGTGATGGGTAACACGACTGCTGAACCTGCTAATGATAAAACACAGGCACATCTTCTCCTTAAGTTAACAAACTTGTCAGGCTCCATTGTCTAAATTCAACATCCAGGTTTCATATTTACTCTTTCTTCAGGTTCATAACTTAAATGTTACATTGTTACTTGTTATCTTTTTGATAATAATTTTGATCAGCCCAGGAACTGCAAAAGCTGAAGTGCTTCTTTTCCAGTGACAACCTGTTCATCCTTCCCGGGCAGGAATTCCAGGTTCACCTCAAAGATCAATTCAGCTATTATATTTAAAGGTCAAATTGTTGAGTCAAATAAC
Source organism: Prinia subflava (assembly GCF_021018805.1). Lineage (NCBI taxonomy): Eukaryota > Metazoa > Chordata > Aves > Passeriformes > Cisticolidae > Prinia > Prinia subflava. Next base: position 43,799,924 of record NC_086250.1, read on the forward strand.
TCATATGTAATTTTTGCTAAAACATCTGGGCAAACAGGCAATTCCCATCCAGAGAGAGCCAAGGCATGGCCAGTGCCCAGCTCTAACTGCAGAGGAATCCCTTACACCAATTTTAAAAACAAACTTCTTAAAAATCTTATAATAAGAAACTAATATGGTAATTGACACCTCCTAAATTTGTCAGGGTAGAGATGCTCTGAGCTCAGCAGGCTCTTGAGATGGTCTGTGACCAGGATTGGAACTGCATCCCAAACCGTCAGGACAGAGGAGGCATTCTTACAAACTCAGATAACCTTGTCTGGAAATCTGAAAATATTTAGAAAATCATGAATGCAAAGCTAGCATAGACAGCTAGAAAACAAGGAAAAATTCTTGGGTGACACGTGTCTTACAGGCAATTATAGACAAATAGCAAAGTACATGAGAAGAAGAAGCAGAAGCAGCAGCAGTAGCAGCAGCCGGCTGTAGAACTGTGATAACTATAACTTTATCATATCTGTGAATTCACATCAAATATCTTAAAAACTGAGATAACACTTAAAACATAACTGATGGTTATACTGTAGAATTATTAATAATTCTTGTGTTATCTGCGAAAGGTAACAAAGGTTGCTTATTTATTTTTTGTATTTCTTGTCATTTTTCTTCTATTATGAACAGGCATTTAAGGCTCCAATTCTGTTCACAGAGACGCCTCGAGAAGAAATGTTTTGAGGGAGGGGGGGAGGGAAAAAACCCAAACAAAAATCAACTGTCCCTCTAAAAGGAAAAGCTTCTGCTCACCTCAAAGGCGGAGAAGCTATTTGGCCCTCCCTCAGTGGGGCTTTGGGGGCTCAAGGGCCCCAGGGCCGCCCCGCGGAGCTGGGGGAAATCCAAACAAACGTGGCCCCCATTTTTCTGTAAAGGAAAAAGCTTCTGCTCACCTCAAAAGCGACGAAGCTATTTGGCCCTCCCTAAGTGGGGCTTTGGGGGCTCAAGGGCCCCAGGGCCGCTCCGCAGAGCTGGGGGAAATCCAGACAAACGTGGCCCCCATTTCTATGTAAAAAAAAAAAATTCAAGCGAAGCAACTCCCACAGCATTATCCGCTGTCTAGAGGAACGGCAAGTTCCTCGTGCCCTATTCGCAGTCAGCCGCTTGGCCCGCAGGGAAGGAGTGGGGGAGCGAACCCCGCCGCTCATGGCGGGGGGAAGGGGGGAAAGGAGCGAGGAGACCGCTCCTCGGTTCCTATGACGACTTGCTGTGCAAATTCACGCGGGAAGGAAATGGAGGGGAAACAGAGAGGGGACAACGGAGCGGTGCTCAGCGGGGCTCAGCCCGCCGCCGCCCTGCCGCCGCCTGTCTCAAGCGGAGAGCCGGTGGCCCCCCTCACCGCCCTGGGGGGAAGGGGGGGGACGAAGAGGCAAAGCTGCTCCAAGCCGCCCGTCTCAGCGGCACCGCGCGGGGAAGGGACCTGCACGCCCGCCCGACCCGCGCGCCTGTGGGGAGGGGGGGAAACCGAGTACGGAAAAACGAGAGAGAGAGAGATCTTGCAGCCGCTGCAGCGCCCTGGAGCAGGGCGGGAGAAAAACCGAGCGAGAGAGAGAGAAGGCAGGGAGATCGCATCCGTGCTGCCATGCCTCTGTCTCACCGCACCCCCCATCCCCGCGCAAGGGAAAGAACAAAGTTAAAACACAGAGACACAAGGAAAGACAAGCCCTAAACTCACACAGGCAATCATAAAAACAAGCACAGGTAACGTTAAAAGCATAAAACACTCATAAAGTGAACTTTTCGCCCTGAACACACAGAAGGATACAGAGGGATCAAAGGTTTTCGATCCCGGTCCCGTCCGCAGGCCAGATGCTGGGCCACGCCGAGGAGGAAAGGATCGTTGTGTCACACTCTGGGTCGGAATCTGACCAGATGTATCTTGGACGGGCTAGCATCTTTTAAAGTCACGGTACAGACCAGTCGCAGTGGATGATAGCGCAGGAACCACTGCCAGCCATCCGTGGTATGAAGAAAGGAGAAGGAAAAGCCAAGGAAGCGCCGTCTCTGCCGGCCGGGAGAGGTTTACAGACGCTCACTTTGATCTCGGCCAGACAGAACCGAAAGAGGTCGGGGGAGCGCTGGGCAAGCTGTCGGCAGCGAAGAATTCCAGCTGCTCTTGTCAGGAAAGGCACAAGCTGTCCTCTCTCAGGAGAGGGGTTCCCCAGATTTTTCTGGAACCTCTGCCCGGCTGTCTTTTCTAGAAATTAAAGTCCAGCTGTGCTGGGTGCCGTCCAACCTGCTATCTTTTTGCAGGATTGATCTTTTTTCATGGTCAGCAGGACCAGCATTCTTTAGAAAAAACGTGGAGATATTTCGCTTACCTCTCTGAGGAGGCAGGTAGCAATTTTTCAAGCTTTGCTGCATGAATCAGTCCCGGCTGCGCTGAACTTCTTCGAAACGTCAGGTCACCAGATGTTGCTATGGTTTTCGGACGGCACAGAAATAACAACATGACTCTCCATGATGGTAAAGATGAGAGCAAACTTTATTCTTCTAAATTCTACTTTTATAGAGTAGTTCGGTACAAAGAACATGATTGGTTATTCAGCGTCTACACCCTTTAGTAAACATTTCTTTCCAGTAAACACGTTGGAAAAACACCACCTGCAGATGGTTTCTCACTTCCCAAGGTTTGTTTGAATTCCTCCTTTAGATTTCTCAGGCTAACATGAGAAAGTTGCTCGTCTGCCTTTCACACAGACACTAGCAGAGCCTGAAGCCTAAATTCAGACCAATGTCAGGCCCACACAGTACCATACCAAACCTAGTCTTGCTTAATGTGTGGAACAGGCAGAAGGATGTTTGATTCTCTATTATCTGCCTTATATGCAGTCTTCACAAAAAAACCCATGAAAGGGTGGTTTTGGATTCTGGTCTGTTACTCCCCATGTCTGTGGTCACAATGCCTTCCCACGTCCCCCAGTGATATTCAGAACTTCATAAATATTACAAAGTTTGTGGATTTCAAATTGTCCTCCAATCTGGGGTTTGTTTTCCACATAGCTCTGGGGAAATCTGCATTAGACAGAACAGATAATTTTTGGGCCGTGAAACTGGTGAGTCCCAGACCCTTTCAGGTAGTTCAAACTGCACTTTGAAGCTCTTTCTTATCTCACAGACATTTCTCAGAACCACATAACGATTTGGGTTGGAAAGAACCTCTTGAGATCCTCTAGTCCAACCCTCCTGCTAGAGCAGATTCACCTGGAGCAGGTTGCACAGAATTGTGTCTAGGCAGGTTTTGAATTGTGTCTAGGCAAGTTTTCCTTCCTTGGAAGGAAACTCTACAACCTCTCTGAGCAGTCTGTTCCATTGCTCTGTCACCCTCAAAGTAAAGACATTTTTCCTCAAATTCAGATAGAACTTACTGTGTTTTGGTTTGTGCCTGTTGCCCCTTGTTCCCATCATTGGGCACCACTGAACTGAGTCTAGCCCCATCCTCTTGACACCTGCCCTGAAGGAAGTTGTGTGCATTGATCAGATCCCCTCTCAATTGTCTCTTCAGGCTAACCAGGCCCAGATCTCTCAGCCTATCCTCATAAGAGGATAGCATTGCTCTTGAATAACGCTCAATTCCCCTTGTCACTTTTATAGCCCTTGTCTTTCTGTTATCCTTGTCATTCTTGATTTGACATCAAGTATCTTCTTGCACATAGGTTTATCTGCTTTTTTGGGGATGCACGTGTGTGTGTGTGTGTCCATGTGTGGCTCAGGTTAGTTCATTTTTTCTTGTTTCTACTTGGTCGCCATCCACACCTGTTCATACCACACACCAGGTTTTGATAGTGGCCACCATGTAGATAAAAATGAGCTGGGCATTTAAGGAGCCTGCCTGTACTAGATATTCTTTTGGTTATTGTGGGATAGTGAGGGATTGTCTTGGCCTAGCAAAAGGTATTTGTATTTGTTAGATGAAAAAAAGACAGTAAAACCTTCTAAAAATTAATATGTTGGATTTATGTGACTATAGAGGATCATGAGAATGCTTTGGTCATAAACACTAAGCAACTTTTAATGAGACTTTTTGAAGTTAGGCAGTTTGGACAAAAATTTTAATATCCTTAGTGAAGTCATCATGGTTTTAAAATAATTTAGTAAATTTATTGTGACCTTAACATATTATTAAAATAGAATTATGTAAAAATAAATGAATTTATGTTGGACTGATGAAATAAGATATTCTAGAAGAGCAGTGGAATACACAAGTATATAAGCAAAACAGTTTCACTTTCAGTATGCTTAAGAAATAATTTTTCAGACTTTTTCCCAAGATGACACCTTTGCTTTCTGTGGATCAACTTGTCCTGTTAGTAAAGATGCTGTGTCTTTAAACCATTATTGATGTTGTGGTTTAGGAATGGCATTTCCCAGTTTAGTGTTCCCACTGAAACACTCTAAACCATGTGCTACTTATTTCCATTCCTCCTCCCCTGTGGCAGGATGGAGAGGAGAATTGGAAGCACAAAAGGTAAACATCACAGATTAAGATAAGAACAAGTTAATGGAAACAGCAATGAAATAAAAAAAAAACCCCACCCCTAAACAAACTGTAACAGTAACAATATTAAACATGAATGCTGACCACATGGAACCCCAGCAATACCCAACCACTCCCTCCACCACATTATGTGGCCCAGAGAGGACCCCTTTCCCCGCCCCTGGGAGTGATGTGAGGTGGTACAGAACAACCTCTGGGTCCTGCTGTGTCCCTCTTGGTTACTGCAACAACTGACCCTGTCCCTTGCCAGAACCAGGACAAATGGGGATGAGAAACCTCTTGCAATGCCCTACTTCTAGGCTACTTCTGGAGTTATTTTTAGTGAGCAGGGACACATGCAACTAGCAAATGTATCAAGTGTCCATTAAACTTCAAACAATTTTGGATGTATCTGGTGGTCAAAAGTCTTTAACTATGACTTCCACTGTTGTGCTACATTTGGTTGAAATTGTCCAAGAGGTTGAAAAATTACCAGGGAAATCGGGGTAGTAGTTGAGTGAATGTATAATGCACCTGCATAAGCCTCATTTCCTTAGGACATTATACAACAAAAAGAAAAATCTGCTGGATGGGGACTTGTTCAATATTTAGCAGTATAGATGTTTTGTTTCTGTTGCTTATCTTACTGCTAGTTTGTGGAGAGAAGTTAAGTTTGCTTAACAGGGAATATAGCTAATCAGTCTTCATCATGCTTGGCTTTTTCTTTGGAAAACAAATAAGAGTTAAACTGAAAATATTCTATCTCAAGTTATCTGTAGTTAGCATTTCTGATCAGAACATTCAGTTCTTTCTTCTCTCTTTCCTTTTAAAATGATGTTTTTATTTCAACCACTTTCTACCAGCAGGCAAAGCTGCTGTTACACTGTACCCAGCTGTGAAATCAATATGATTTTCATTACAAAGATAACAGAAACTCTCTTAGAAAGACTCTGAATTGCCAAAGGTCAAATAACAGTCAGTGGCACAGCTTAGAATTTAGATGCACTAATTAAAAAATCCTGTGGTATAAATATATTAATGAAATGCACCCTGAGAAATGTTTGCATTTAAAATGGCAACAATTTTAAGATATTACATTGTTTCTTTAATTACTGTCGTTCATGTAAGTCACATCAAAATGTGATAGGTTCTTTCTCTTGTTTATGATAATTTCTTATAAAAATAGGTGTTAGCTCTTGTCTCTTTTTTTTAATTCACAAATATTTGAGCTTGATTATACTAGAAAGTGTAGCAGGCACAGAAGACAGAACATACTTAGCAAGATTTCTGTCATATTGAACTCTAAAAGATACACATCCACCAAATGAATGGGTGCATCAGGTTTTTTCTGTGATATATGACTTCATTAGGAACAAGAGGAAGTGCACCATCAAACTGAAAGCAGTACTTGAGTCTTTCAGCCGAAGCAGCCAGTTATATTAAATGAAAATCAGCATTTTAAAATAAATGTTATTACTCTTCCCAAGATCATCCTTGATCTCCTCTTTTAAACTTCAATTTTTTCCAGCAGTTAAGTTGCATTTGCCTTACTACAAATGAAAATATCAGGAAATAAATTATTTTAGGCTTGTATTTATTTGATATTCCTCTTTCACATCTCTCTATTTTTATTTAAATTCTGTCTTCTCTATGCCATATGCTAAAACCTTTAACTTGGATTGCCAGTTACTGTGGGTTTTAATAGAAAATTTCCTCACCTTACAGCCGAGGGGTTTGTGCGTTACTGTGCTCCCTCTGCTGGATAGTGCCTGTTAATTTTTTGTTCCCTGAGCTGTACTAGTATCCATGTTCTGTAAACAAGCAATCACCCTGCCTTAAAGAAAGAGGTATAAAAAGTGGGAATGCGTCATTTTGATCTCAAAGAGAAGAGGACATCTGTAGGCTAGGAAAAATCCTATTGTCAGGCAGCTCAGAAAGCCTTCAGCAGACGTGAGGAATAAGAATTTACCATCTCTTAAGCAAAACCAGATGGACACTAAATAACCTTCTTTCGTTTGTATAACTTAGAGAGGGTGATGTTGCTTCTCCTACTTTGGTAAGTACAACAGTATCCTCAGATGTCCCTGTAATGTTATTCGTGTCTCAGCCTTAGTGGCATGGTTCTCATAACTTCCTTCATCCTCTGACTAATCTTACAGAGTCACTGCTGGGCTAGCATTTGCTCAGTGGAGAAGGCAAACATGCTGTCATGCTAAGTGCCGACCCCACCCCAAGGTTGTGAGAATACAATCCTTTCCTGTCCCCACTGCAGTGGTGCAAAAAGCAGGAAGAGTAATACTCCAGTTTTGTTTCTAGACATGATTTTGGTCTTTGTGGCCCTTGACTTCATGGGATGCTATGGTCTTGTTCTCCTGCTCACCTTTCTCGCACTGCTGTTGCACAGTGAACCTGGCTTTGTCCTTCCTTCCTTCTTTCCTTCCTTCCTGCCTGCCTGCCTCTCTCCCTTCCTTCCTTCCTTCCTTCCTTCCTTCCCAGCGGGATGTGGCTTGGCTGGGCACCCCCAACATAACTGATTCAATGTCACAGTCCTCTCTCAGGTGACCCTGGAATCCCCTCCAGGGACCACCCAGGCTTCCCCACGGAGCACTGCCCAGGCCAGCAGCCCCTGTGTTTCCCAGCCTCCCAGCACTCCTCTCTGTGCTGGCTGAGCCAATTGTGCTGTGCAAAGGAGACTGAAACTCAATACCCACTGCAGTTGCAGGTGGATTTTCCCCATCTAAGCTGCTTATTCCCAGATCTTGAGCCAAGATGGTTTTTTCCAAGTAAACTGGATACCTTTGCAATTTCCTTCAAATTTAATGTAATGTTATAAATGCCACTGCCTATTAGTAACAACAAACTGGGATTTTCTTTTTAACTTGACATGGCTGCCCTTACAGATTAGTCCACATCTCTCCCATATTTTAAAATAGATCAGGCTGGTAGCTCATTTGTGAAAATAAATAGAAAAATGCCAATTGTTAGGGGCAACAAATAATTTTGTTCAATTTACCATTTATTTAATTTACCGTTATTATATAATGGTAACTTTAATGTAGTTATTTACCCTTATTATTTATTTAATTTAGCATTGTTATGTAATAGTAACTATTTGACTCCTGGAAGAGTCAACTAGGAGACTTGCTTTTGGAAAAGGCGTTATGGGCAAATCCTAGTTAAGAATTTTTTTTATAAGGTCAGTTTTAAATTTCATTATCTGGATATATAAATTAATATTCCAGGTCTTCAAATCTCCCAAACAGTTCTATAGTGAAGTAATGAAAATAATTATTTTCTCTGATTCTCACTAATAAATAAAGACAACTTCCATCTACATGTACACTTTTTTTTTACAAAAGAAGGTGCTTTTTAAAACCGTTTTAAAAAGAAAAAAATGGTTAGAAGAATGAATTTCCAATTCCTAGAACCTTCAGTTCTTCTTTTAGAAGAAAAGACAGTTGCTTGATATATCCTTCTTTTGCTAAATAATAAAAGCTTTCGCAGTTGAAGAAATATTTTTCCTTAGTTTAGCAAGGCCTAAATAAAATGAGCATTACCATTTGCAGGATAGCTTTTCCTAGGGTCAATTGATGCCAGTTTTGCTGGTGGTGGGGCTGGGCTGAGGAGACTGGGAAGGACTTCTGCAAAAGGGACCCTTTATGCAGGGGCTTCCAGGATGAGGCTGGAAATCTTTTGCCTCAGATGTCCATTGAGTTATAGCAACTAAAACACCTGACAGTTTGTCTCAGCAAGAGCATACACCATACGCTTTGGGAACATTCCCAAGCAGAATATTATCCTCCTAGGACCACAGCAAGGTTACTAATACCCCAGTTACCAATTCAGCTCCTGAAGTCAGTGAGGAGATTCAAGTTGTCTTTAGGATGCTTGAATAAAACCTTAGATGGAGTCTGCATAATTTAAACAGAACACAGGAATTATTTTCCTAAGTTTCTTTATTCCAAGCTACTTGTTTTTCTCCATCTTACGAGGAGCAGTGATGTGAACTGGGAAAAGGAACATGTTTTTAAAGACTTTGTTTACATTTCTCCTATTTTCCTAAGTTTTTCCAGAGAAGGACTAGAAGAGGCTTGTGTTTTAATTTCATATAATACTAACTCAAATGCAAATATATATGTTGAATAGGTTTTTTCTCCAAATATGTGACCAGTTCATGGGAAGAACTGTGGAAATTTCATAATTGATGTGGATAAAGAAAGTGCCAGTTTAAGCTGTTGTAGTCCTCAGTCAATTCCAGTCATTCTTTATTGGTCTCTGGCCACACAATAATAGAAAAATAATCTTTTGCAAAGTAACTTTTTATATGTGAAAGAAGAAGAATTGGTATTTGCCAAAAAGAACCCCCCCTGAAGTCCCAGTATCTTTCCAGACTAAGTTTCTTCATATGTTGGAAAACTTTATTTTCACTCCTGTGCATTTTAACAGTAGTTTTGAATTTTTTTTATCAGGAAAAAAGATAATTAGATATGTGGGAAGTGAGAAAGAATGAACCTACAAGCTGTACAGACAAAAGATCCTATTTCATGTAAGTATATTTATGGTGGTGGGAGGGAAACTTAGATCAAACAAAAAGAAAAGACTGAAGAGGATCTACTCCAGATTCCACTGATGTGATAACAACTGCTATTACAGTACCCGGCTTTTTGAATTAAATACTGATAGAAATAAGTGAATAAAAGTCTGAGTAAACTGAAATTTGTGTTCTGTCTTTGTAAAGTGGTTTTTTTCAGCATCTGGAGTACCAAAATCAACACCCTTTTATACAATTAATAGTACTAAATAAGGACATCAGCTGACAGGAAATAAGAAAGTTCCTATGGCAACTAAAAATAAGCACAGGAGGAAAAAAGCATCAAATGCTGTCCGCAGACAGCACAAAAGGTGCCTGCATGTCGATAATACAATACAAGCAGAATTAAATCCTATTTGCAAACATACACATTTTAATCGCTTTTACTGGTATTTTTTCCCCCTTTTTGGGGATTTGTTTGTTTGTTTTTGGTTTATGAGTTTTTGTTTGGTTTTGGGGGGTTTCCCCCCCCCCTCAAAATAGCTCTGTGAGTTACAGAGTTATTGGTTACAGAGTCTATTTACCAATTTCTCAGATTGGTTTGCTGGCATAGGATCCTGGTTTTAAAACCTACAGAACACAGGGACAGAGCCTTGCATCTTCAGGAGAGCAGCTGTATCCCCTCAGATTTGGACACTGATTTAAGTAAGCCTTTGGGTATTTTAAGTCTCATATACCTCTGTCACTTTCTCTCCACATTACTCTTTTGTTCCTGCGTACAAAATGTTTGAGAAAAACTATGGGTAGAAGCAGAACGTATGATAGAGCTTGTGGGAGAAATAGAATTGTACACATCATGTAGATATTACTTACATTCACTTAAAGCTGCACCGAGCTTGAGAAGCTGCAGATGATAAAATCCCTGGTGGAGGGGGAACCTGAGTGTGCAGCTGCACTGCCGAGGCCACGTGCAAGCTGCTCCTTTCATCTCAGTGGGAGAACTAGTTTTAAGGACAGTTTAACTCTTGAAATTTCTGAGTTATCTGTTTTTCCTTCCTATCTGATCTTCCTACCTTCACCTCTCTCATAAAAAACAAAACCAACCCCCCTCCCAACTCTACCAGATGTGTGCATGGCAGAGAATGCTGCATTGCTTCCTCTTTGCTCTCTGAAGTTGTTGCTGCCCTTGCAGACACATCCAGGTTCCCTCTTCTGATGCACAGATGTGGTTTTCATAGTAGAACTCTTCTGCTGAGCAGCACAGGACCGTGCCAGAGAGGCTCTGTTCACCATGGCTTGTGGGGTTGACAAACCCACTATCAGTTTCTTGGCTATCTCAGGAAACTTGGTTTCTGAGGCAGAATATTCAGTCCTGCAGGTAGCGAAGGGATTGTCTTTGTCCCCTGTTATTTCTAGCCTGTTAAGTGATAAAAATGTGAGAGGATGCCAAAGCAAGACCAAAAGTAAGAAGTGGGAGAAATGTGGTCAGACAGCCTTAATGCCAATAAAGATTCTTATATTTACTCAGGACTTCCATAATTTGTGTTTTTTTTAAATGTCTATTCTGATTGCTGGCCCAAATTTTTAATTCAGTAGTCAAATTGTAAAAGGAATTCCCTTGTTCCAAAGATAACTTTGTTTTCAGTTTTAATATTATACAACTCAGAGGACTTTCTGTGGCAAGAAGCCCACTCCTCACCTATGGTGAGCAGCTATGTCATATAATTGCTTCCATAAAACCAATTTGGGTGTGTTGCTATATATATATTTAGATATGCTTCCCAATCCTGTTGTTCCATGCTTATATGATAGTGTATGTCAGATGTAAGCCATCATTATGTGACTCAGGCTGCAAGTCGACACATGTAACCACAGGCATGTGGAGCATGAATAGATACCAGGCAGGGATACTATTATAGCTTACTCTGCAGACTGGGTATGTACAGGCTCTGTGAACAGTACCCAGCCCTCTGTGGACTATACTTGCACTGCCTGCATGTCACCACATGCACAGCTCCAGAGAAATTTAGGAACAGATCATTAGGTAATCCACAAACAAAACATCAGAAACTAGGTGATAGAGTCACTCAAAGGAAATCACCTTCTCAAACTGGCTGACAAAAACTAGCGCAAACACGTTGTGTTTTGCTCTGACATAATTAGCACAGCAGAGATATTAGCTGTCTTCTGATTGAGTAAAGATGGATACTACACATAAATACTCCAGCAAACAAGATGCTTCTGAAATTATCTAAACCTCGATGTCACTGTAAAGGGAAATTGCACATGATATTCAGGGGAATAGCAGAAAATTCAGGGGAGAATAACAAACTCATTGTTATTCATGTCGTGGCTACGGGGGCAGAGCAGCCTGTGTCCGTGGGAGCTGCAGGCCTTGTGATAGGAAACATTTGGTCTCTGAGCCACCTGTTCCTACTAGCAGTGTCAGGCAGGTACAGCCTGAAGCAGGAGGCGAGGCACAACCTGTTCTGTCCTTCCCTCCTGTTTGTGAGTACACTGTGCTCTTCAACAGCTAGAGGAACTTATTGACCACTTCCCTGCTGCTGCTACAGAGCTGGGTAATTGCAGTGATTACAGTGATCAGATTACAACGCAGTTTTTCCTACTGTGCTTGTGAAATGCTGCAGCTCATCTCACCTTTTATTCATGGCAGATGGTAGATTTGCTGAGTGTATGAATGGGTGCTGCAGGACTAATCCTCTCCCCCCCACCCCCTGCCACATATATTCTTCACCTTGTGTGAACTAGCAGGGCAGTAAAACAGCATGTCTAATTTGTGCAAGTCAGACTTGACATTTCGTTTATCCTCTCATGTTCAACAGCTCTCTCCTGAGTTGAAATAACAGCAACCACAACGACAAGCAAAAAGAGCATCAGCGACCTCATAACTTTTGTTCCTTAGGTGAACAGATACTCCTGATTCGCTGAATCTAAAGACAAATATTAAGAAAGAAATAGAAGAAACTAAACATGTAGTCTGAATGTTTGCATCAAACAAGCTTTAAAGAATACATTGGGACATTGGAATTAAAAAGTTTAGGTTGGGTTTTGTTTTGGGTTTTGGGTTTTTTAAATACATTTTTGAGGTAGAAATGTCAATGTATTTCTTAGAAAATTAGTTTAGTTGTAACACAAAATGAACTAAGGTGTTGTACTTATACCTGTAAGACCTATACTAAAGGCTGCTTTTAGTGGCTTAGAACATGATTGCTAACATGCTGACTCCTCAAAATGCCAAAATTTATGGAGGTTTAGGTCTTAAAAATGTCTACAAAGCATAAACCCCAGTTTTCATATGAAAAATGTACTTCAAACAGCTGAACTGCTAAAAGAATGTCAGAAGTCTTATTTGTGGAGGGGCTAAATGAAATGTCTTTCCTCTCTGCTGTGACATTTGTCATCTTTTGCTCTAATAAAGTCCACCTCCACTGGACCTGGTGAACTTAATAACATAAGTATTTGGCTTACTTGCATTGATGCAAAAATTTCTGTTTTAGCAACAGCAAGAACTCTTTTGACAAGTGCAGTCAGATTAGTCTGTCCAGCACTGGCCACTGTGTAGGCCCAGAAGATGAGAGGCAGCCTGCATTGATTGTCACCATTTCAGCAAAGTCCACTGTTGAAGATGTGTCTGGTGTCAGACAGGAAAGCAGAGGCACTCGCACGGGGACTGAAGTTCAGGTAACTCCTGCTGGCCAAGAATGTGAACAAACTCCTAAAAGAAAAGCATTTTTCAGCTGGAAAGAAGTGAAAATTGGGGGGAAAAAGCAGAAAACAGCAATGCCTTTGCAATATTAAAGTGTAGTGTAATGGATTTTTCCTTTATAGAGTTACTCAGGTTCTGAGAACTTCATACTAACAAATCTCATTTAGTGGCTCACTTGCAGCTTATGAATGGCAATTCTCTTTGTTTCACTGATGAGAATGCCAGCAAATTTTTATATAATAAAGTTAAGCTTGTTCTTTGTGGATAGTGTACCTGGAATAAAACATTTTATAGTGCCTTTGTGAGCACTTGGAACAAAAACTTCAGATATAAAATTGGACAATGTACGTACATACAAAAAGTCAGTCTGTGTTGGTATGGGAGATTGCTCAGAAACTGAAGGAAATTCTGAAACTGGTGAGTCAAATATTCTCTTGGCATAGTTGTCCTATTCTGTTGGAATTAAATTTTGTCATTAAAAACAAATGTAAAAATTTGCATGAAACTGTTTTTCAGCTAATTTAGAGAAGGATTTTTCATGTGCTTATTCCTAAGAAAGGTAAAACACTTTTGGCTACTACTGAAATGAAAGTCAAAGTTGTTTAGTACCTCACAGGACTGAGCTAAGACTAATCAGGGGTGATTGCACAGTCCTGAGATCTCAGGAAATGAAGCAGTGTCATCTACTTAGTGATCTGCTGTACTTAAACAAATATAGCTGTCCCACAGGAAAATCATTGCATATGTTTAACCTGAGAATAATCAGAAATATTTTATTTTATTAGTAAATTAAAAACAGGGATCATTGCACCTTCAAAGCTGAGAGTGTTTTTCTTTTTGAGTACATAGATTTTTTTCCTTGCTCAACATATTTCTGTTTCTTCAGCAAGTGTAATTTTGGAGAGGAAAAAGATATGATTGATGCATTAAAATCAGTCATGCTAGAAAATGCAATATTCAAAAAGTTCTCCAGATATTCTGGGAAAAAAAATCTAAGTGATGACAAAATGTAGTGCAATGATTAGTACTCATTTGCCGTACTGAAGGCAGAAATATTTGGTAGTTTAATTTTAGTCATGATTATAAATGGCTCTTGACTTCAGTGGAAAGTCCAGCTATATCACAGCTTTTGAGATAGCCAGGTTATCTTGCACATGCAGCTTACAACGCATGTGGCAGGAGGGCATGTGACGTGCAGAAGTCACTGTCCTGAGCACAGCGCAGCACATATCATTTGCATCTCACAGAATGTATTTGTCATTTCATGCTAATATATGGTAAGGAAATTTTTCCAAGAAGTATAGCAGGAGTGTTTGAAACCTTCTTATTGTAAATCACTGGATTAATTTATTAAGCATGGACTCCAAATCCATGTTCCAAGTTCAGGCCCTTCAAGGGTAGGCAGACGTGGGTGATGAGTGCCTGGAAATCTCTTGATTACAAGGAACACAGGACGAAGGGGAAGCTGCCAGAAACCTCCATTTTGTTAAAGGTAAGAAGGATGAAAACCTTTGGAGCTGGTATCCGTAATCAGCTACTGATGGTTTGAGCTGAGGAAGGGGAGCTCCAAGGGTGTTAGCTTCCCCAGTGGGAGCATGAACTGGAGGAAAGGAGTAGGAAGCCCTTAGCCCCTGTTAGCAGTCTGGTCCCTCAGATGGCACAGGGTCCTTGGACAGCCCCTGCACTGCTAAATGAAGTGAGACCACAGAAGGTGCTCCACCTTCTGACCACTGGGCATAGGCTGCCCATACACACCCTACACACTTGGCTCTACATCTCTTCCAGCTGCCCAGTGGCATTCTCATGACCCCAGCTCACAGCTGCTGTCTGAAGTGATGCTGTTGCCTTGCTGTGAAGCTGAACTTGCACCTTGGGTTCCCAGGGCCATGGTATGGGGAGGTACAGGTACATGGTACAGGGAGGCTGTCCAAGGGTGGCAGTCTGCTGGGACAGTAGTGGAGGCCATGTCTGGTGGAGGTAGTGCCGGGGGATATTGGAAACATTAAATAGTGTAGGTGATCTCCAGCTTGGAACCTTGGCCCTCTTATTTACCAGGTAAGAGACTCTTAACCAAAGTCTTAGGTTTAGCCTGACTTTTTATTTCAGCTGTCACCTTGTGTTCATGGAAAACCTGCTGTTAAAGAGACTGCTTTGTGAAATTGCATCAAAGACAGATTTTTACTCTTTGTCATTGGATTGTATTTCAGCACTAAATCACATCAACCCCAGAAAGATATCAGGAAAAGTGGAAAACGTGTTGCTGCTGTCATCCCAACTTTTGTTTGCAGTTCTTTACATAAAAGCTCTGATTCTGCAAGAATTTTGAAGTTGATCTTGTTCTTGTCTGTGCTAGGTTTCAGGAGTATATTGTTAGGTACTAAATCGGATCTTGGGTTTGCCTGTAGTATGTTTATGTATTGTAAAATCACCTGGTCTAAATGGTGCTCCTAGGGAAACATATCAGCACTTCAAACCATAAAATTATAATTTTCACTGTAGCCATTCTGCATTTTGTTGCTATTTGCATGCATTAACATTCTATATTTTAAAAAAAAATGTTTAAAGGACACAAAGTTTAGAAAATCAAACTGTAAAACATAATTCTGTTTCTTTCTGGCAGTAATCTGTGCAATTTTAACATGCCTGCTTTGGACTTATGCACTGTGATCAGTCTTTAATTAAAAGAACACTTTTTTTTTTGTTCTTGTCAATGAACCTCTTCTACTGGAACTCTTTAAAGTTAGACATCTGGCATGGAAGCATGTTTCATGTAGATAGTTCATTAATGAACTCAGTATTTGATTTTACCCTTGTCTTCAAGGAGCATCCAGTTCTGGTTCATTTCATATTGTGCAAGACTGACGTAATGCAGAATTATTTGTTTCCTTACAACCATTTCTTTCATGTTCATCATTAGTGTACTCAGCTGTTTTGCAGGCAGTAATGAACATCTTGCCATACTTGTATGCTGCAATGAAGAGTATTATTAGTCCCATTTTTCAGACAATAAGCTTAAGCAGACAAATATGAATTGACAAATATGACAAATATGAACTTTAAGTACAAATTTTGGACACTGAATAAGACACCTAAAACCATAGACACCTATTCTTCAGATTTTATTAGTTCACAGTACTAATTTATGAGTTCACAACCCTCCCCGGTGTCAGGTGTGGGTATGAGAACCCCACACTTCTGCAAGACCACCTCAGTCTTCCTGCTCAAGCTGATGCACAGCTGAGGGGCTGAGGAGGGATGGGGAATGGCTTTGTGAGGTTAGCTAGCTGTAAGGTCTAGAAAGGAGACCCATGCCTTTCCCTTAGCAATCACAGGGAATGATCCCACTCATGCAACCACCCTGTGTAACCTCCACTCTAGTTTGGTGTCTGTCTTCTGGCACAGGGCAGATGGGAAAGGCAATTGTAGAGACAGTCTGAGCTTAGCCTCCTTTATCTTGGGGTCAGAAAAAAAATAGGCTTAGTATGGACAGAATCCTTGGACATGCTATTTATCAACTGCTGCTAAGCATATGCAATCAGATATTTTCTCAATTATTTATAACTTGGCTATATTTGCACATTATACCCATCCATACACACAGATGCATAACAAAAGACGAACCCATCACACAAAGACCATTCAAATTTCACTTCCTTGCCTCAAGACATCATACTGCCAGAAATTATTTACAAAACTGTTGAAATAATCAATTGTAAATAGCATGATTGGCAAATAATATATTTTCTGCTGATTTTATTATTGAAAACAACTGGACAATTTATGCTAACACTCTTTTGGAAATCAGACATAGAACATTTCAGCTCCAACAGTTAAATTCTGGAAGAGTTTTTAACGACTGAAATGAAGGGTTTATAATGGGAAGAGTTTGGCAGCACTAACTATAAAGAGCCTTCACTGTTCAGTCTGCAATTGCTTCTCCTAAGTTGTGAGTTGCAAATCACCTCCACCCCTGATTCTTACCAGAGTTACTGTCCCTGGTAAAAAGGGAACTCAGAAGTTCAAATTTTTTTACTGGATCATGAGGGTAGAGAGGTTGAGTAGCTCTAATATATAATATTTTTATGAAGACCCCACTGTTGAAAGCACATATGGAAGTATTTGAGGACAAATTAAGAAGCAGAAATTATTTGTATGTACAAGGTACACAATGTCTGTAATGATATTTTTCAGTTTATTAATATTTCTGGAATGAGCAGGAATAGTATTATCTGTTACTTGCATAGTTGATAACTTCCAGCTGTAGAAACAGTGTGTTTACAGTTTTGGTTTGATTTGATTTTAGTCATATGAATTTGATGTGAGAAAGACACAGACTTATGTTAACATGAGTCCTGCCACAAATAAAAACCCCAGTGTGTACTTGTCAGGGCAAATAAGTTGTAAACAGCATATACAAAGGAGTATGTATGATTGTGATACAATTTTTTTTAAAAATTTTTTTTAAAATTTTTTTTTTTTTTACTTTGCTCATAGAAATACCAAGTGCTACAATGGCATTACTTTTTAAATAAGTTTATCACTCTGGTAGTCTGGGTTTAAAAAGAAAGCCAAAGGGCCTTTTGTTTATTTCATGGTCGCATTCCAGTTGCAAACTGTCCACAAAAGTTGGAAAATACAGCACGGAAAATTATTGTGTATTGAGGTCTTCATTAGAATATTTGGTGTGTGTATTTGGGAGGGGGTGAGGAAGAGCATCATCAAGGAAGTGTTTTTCCTTACACTTCCAAGACATGGGCCAGTGAGCTTCTTGTGACTGGGAAGTTTAAGCCAACACATTGCAGAAAACAGATTTTCACTATGAGCACAGTCATCCCCCAACTGCAGGGGTCAGGGGACAATAGAAAAGCCAGATTTTTGTGATTGATAATGCAGAATTGATTGGACATACTGAAAGAGTCAACATCCTGAGTCATGTTTTACCAGTATGGTGGTAAAATTATTGATATTTCAGAGAATTGATATTTGAGAGTTCTGGCTAAGACGTTAATCCTAAGTTAAAGAACAGTCCTTTCAGCTAGGAGCTTTCAGTCTGTTTGTTTCCCCTCCTCACTGCTAATTGAAGATGACACAGGGTATACCTGATAATAAAGGATCCACGTCCTTACCTTATTTACTGTGCGAGTCCTTCTTGGAGCTATGGCAGCTAGCAAACTACTGAAGAAATCTATCTCTGTTGGAGATGGATACCTGCATTTGTTAACATCACAAAGACCCTTTTTTCTCACCTCTTTTATTTATTTTTTTTTATTCCCTGACACAGCCTATATTACAATGATTAGAGGCTGCAATCACTTGGCAGAGCATAGGGGAGCAGTGAGGGCGATACTGTGCACGTTATCTCACTGTGATCACAGTTAATAAAGCTCCAGTCTGACCTGTTCCAAATTGTATTTGTGTGTATTACACACTTGGATTGTTCAGATCTCCCACTCCAACCTGTAGCCCCAGATTTTGATGGTGAAAAGGTTTTTATGATAGAAAAACAAGAAAGCCGCTTGTATATTAAAAAGGAAAAATCTGTTTTCCCCTTCTTCAGTTTTAAGTCTTTTAGATGTCTTTGCATGGCATTTCAGTACTCTTTATCTTCAAGAATTCAAGCAGCTTTTTTAGCCCAAAGGAACAACTTTCAAAGGTACTATTTTTCTTAGCAAGACCACATCTGCTCTGAACAGAAACATATTACTTGGAATTTATAGTGTAATATTATTTCTCTGAGTCATCATAATGAATCCACATTAGTTTATTATCACTTACACTCAGCTCCAACACATTATACAAATGATGCTGGGTAGCTTGTGCATCTGAGTACTTAAGTCTACCCTACTGCTTCTGTTGTCCTGTCCTGTGTTGCTTAAGATAATAATTGCTGCTGCTCCTGGACTAGTGCTGTTGTCACTATACATGTACCTATAACCACACAACATCATCTGCTCAGACAGTTTGGAATTGGGTATAATTTAGATTTGTAGATATTATCACTTATGATTAAAATATTTGTAGCTTCGAGGTACAACCCATAAACTGAAGAGTTTATGTTCATGCTTATGAACATAAAAAACCCCCCTTTTTTTCTTTAAATTAAAAGGTCTCAGTTTAAAGTACATACACTTTTCTTAAAAAATGCTATTTATATTCATGGCAATGACAGTCTGTTCTAAGGCCTAATTTTGCTCTTACTATTCTCAGATGTTAATGAGTTCAAAAGAGCATTTTGCCTAATAAATCTTCACATTGTATATGTCTTTCAGAAAAGAGGGTTTGTTTGTTGTGTTTCTGGTTTTTTGGCTTTTTAAACTTTGGAGCTTTTTCACTTTCTGCTGTATTGGCTGAAGCTTTCCTGAATTACTTCCAGTAGAATTTTTAGTTGTCAGTTGCAAACACAATATTTTCTTCATTTGTGTTATTTCATCTAAAGCTGATAGACCGAGTTAAAAAAGCAGAAAAAGGAATTTCTGTCTTATAGTTTACAGACTCCCAAACGGATGAGAAAAACATCAGATTAATCTGAAAATTAAAGAATATATAAACATATTTGTGACAATATTCTTGCATGTATGGCTGCTTTTCAGAAGTGCCTCAGCATCTTAATGGCACTGATTTCGATGGGGAAAAAGCAGCTGGTTTACTGCAGTAATTCTGAAATTCCACAAGGTTATGAACTGCTTTATTAGGCAGCAAATACCTTTAGAAGTGAGGCGCATGATGACCAAAGCAATATGTTATTTCACTAACTGCAGTTACTATTTCTTTTGCATAATAATGTAGTTTTAAATGGAAAAGTTTTAAATAGTCTAAAAGCTTCGTTTTTTATGAAACAGTAATAAGAGGTCATTTATTTTACCTGTAGAAGCAATTTTAACAGACTCTCTTTGTGTATTCTTAAAATTTTAGTTCCATCTTTTATCTCAATACTGCTTATAAAAATCTTAACCAAAATAATCATTAGAAAGTGTGTCCATCATTATTACCTGACATAAGTATATCTTTATATCTCTATATCTCTATATCTCTATATCTCAATATCTCAATATCTCTATATCTCTATATCTCTATATCTCACTATCTCTATATCTCTATATCTCTATATCTCTATATCTCTATATCTCTATATCTCTATATCTCTATATCTCTATATCTATATCCATATATCTCTATATATAATCTGTACAACTAATCATCTAAATAAATGTACATGGGACAGACCAAAAAAATGTGAACAGGTTAAAAATACCAAGTTCAACATAACTATATAAAAAAAAAGAAAATTATCATGACAACCAAGGAAAATCAGATTTTGTGGTCTGCTCTGTTGGTGCCCATGGTTAGAGCTGCTGTAGAATGCAGTCCAAGCAGGGCTGGAGCAGCCAGCGAGCCAGGACACTGCCAGTTGCATCCCTCTGGGTGCAGGGAGCACAGCCTGTCATGGTTGTGACATGGCCTGGGGGGTCTGCAGTATACACAGTTATTCAATATACGTTGAATAACAAGTCTATTTTCACTTTTTAGCTTCAAAAAGGACTTTCTTTTTAGTAAATCACTCAGGGTTATTTTTAATTTTTTATTCTTAATGACATCTTTTTGGGGACACAGAAAGGTAAAAATCAAGAAACATTTACTATTTATACAAGTACTCCATGCTTATTGCTCGTAAGGAGCAATTTAAAATGATAAATCATTATTCTATAAGTCAGATATAGACAGACAACTTACTGGACTCCTTCCAATATACACTTAGACATGCACCAAAATATCAGAGTGTAATTACTTTCATTATGTATTCCAATTAATCTGAAAACAACTGAGTCTGTAAAGATGGCATCCTGCTAATTTTTACTCACATAAACCCCAATATTATTTATAGAATTGGTTGTCCTCTGTTTACTTGATTAAAATATGGACTAATCAGACACTTATTTTCCAAAAATAGTTCTTGACTGTGATAATTTGCCATCTTCTGAAATTTTCTTTATTTAGCCAAAACACAAGTGCATATTTTACTTCATGGCAATATTTTAAACTTATATCTGCTTTGGAACCAATTACTTAACTAAAAAAGCCTAAACAAAAAAGCCATTTTAATTTGTATCTGAAGGTATATTCTCTTGTGTGAACCCATGTTCTGATATTCTGAAGATGTTTTGCTGTTTGATCACAGTGCTTTTCCAATAAGCATAATCATTTTTTTTATTGTGGAGATTATTTTCCTTTGACATTGCTTCAGTCAGGAAGAGGATATGTGGCCATTGCAGACATATAACTGTTTCTGACCCCATATTGTCAATTATTTAGACCTTCTTTGTCTTTCAACAGCAATGAGTTTTCTGTCTTTATTAGTTTCAAGACCTGCTTCCTTCTTCCCTTAAAATGCAGATTAATTTTTGCATATTTGGAGTTCTCCATAAAGTAGAAAGCAATCACATGAATCTTAAAATGTTGTAAGACATTAAATTGTTAGCTAAGAATATACTACTAATGTAGCATATTTTAATAAAAATTGTTTAGCTCTCATAAAGGATTGGAAAGTTAAAGGAAGAAGCTTGACTGCACTTCCCTGGAAAATATGTTGAAAGTGACAGAAGTGTATAACAAAACCTGAGCTCTGGGATGGTCAGATCAGGCCAGGAACTTTCTCCACCCTTGGGCCAGTTGGGTAGGTGAGGTACAGACTTGGTGAAAGTTGTCTGGGCTTGCCCCAGCCCTGCTTTGGTAGGTGGGCTCTTCCTGGACAAGTGGTACCTGCACAGACAAGATCACTGAAGACAAGGATGTCTTGCCTTGGTGGCCAATGTGCAGCAGGCAGTAGAGCTCTTCTGTGAAGGGAGGAAAGATTTTGCCTACTCCTAATCCCTCAGATTCCCGAACACTGAATTAATTAATTATGCCTGTAATCCTCTCCTCCTCTGTCAGTTTAAGTCTTTTCTTCTGACCTTGTTCATCCCTCTTGGCCCCTTCTTCACTGGCACCATGCTTCATTCAGTGCTTAATTACTGCACTGCTCTTTGTGTTCTCTAGTTTGAAGCCCCTGCTCTTTGTTTTGTCATATTCTGGTAATGCAAATAATCCTCTTCATTTGAAGGTATTTGTATTCTGTGATCTTGTCTCCCCTGAGCCTTCTCTTTGGCACACTGTAGAAACTGAGTTTTGTCTATCTAACCTAAGCCACTGGATACCTTTTAATGATGTTCTCTCTGTATGTGTCTTCTGTACTTTCATGGCACTTCTGAGCTATGGGGAGCACAGTAGACCCAGAATAAGGTCCCAGTGCCCTTACCTACATAAAGCATGCCATATCCTGTATTATTTTTACAAAATAACAGTGCACAACCACTCATTTTTTCTGAACTTTTACTGCAACTCTTCATGTGAAGGCAGATACCAAGGAAAAAAGATATGCATTAACCTAGCAACAATTTTTCGATTTCAAATCTGTGCCCAGTCTAAAATCTGTAAGTCTGTGATTCACCATGCAAGGCAGTACTGAGACAATTACTCTTTAGAGACATTTTGGCTGTGCCTTGTCTAACACATTGGTTCTAATGAAGTTATTTGTGGCTTGCATTGAGTGGTTTGGAGTCTTTGTTTTCCTGAATCTTTTCTTACAAGTGTAAAGTTGATGAAGAGTCTTTGATTCGTGACAGTAAGGATACAGTGGAGAAGATAACAACCAGAAGCTGTGAGGCTCCTTCATGTCCTGGATCCTTCTCAGCAAGGGAATGTGTAATAACTTACAGAATGAGTTAATTGAAGAAGCTATGGAAGTACAGTGATCAGAAAATGTGCAATGGTCTCTGATGTACAAAGATACTGTCTGCAAGCACTAATGCCTCAGCAGGTTTTCCTCATCTTGTTGTAAGTGATGGGGAATGGCCTGGGTGGTCTGCAGTATACACAGGCCGATTGAATAACCAATTTTCACTTTTTAGCTTCTTGTCTGCCACTTATTTTTGACCCTGATGGCTTAATCAGTTCCACTTGGGCTGAATGCCTCCTGCAGCTGGAGCTCACCGAGGGCTGCAGAGGCTCATGGTAATAACTGCCATTCAGCTCTGTGCAATCTGGTTTTATTGGAAATTATTTGTTACAGATAGATATCTCGAATCATCAGTCATTTTAAATCCCTCTTTGTCTGAGGTATCTTGCATCCACTAGTTGTGACTTCGAAAGTTAAAGAATAAAACCTGTGCCAAAAAATACCTCACTTTTTTTCTGCACACCTCATTGTTTACTGAGTGTTTCTGGAAAAATAAGAGTAAACTTAAGACAATGCTTTTTCTAGAATACTTGTTTATCTCAGTACCTTCTCTTTTTTGCTTTAATATCATAAGTGATAATTGCACCCCCTGGGTACATCTTGGCTGATATCTAAACCACATCTAGAACTGTTGTCATTTTACTATAAAAAATTGTTTGAAATGAGAGGCTACAGATGCTTTAATACCAAGACCACAAAATGAGCTATCAATAAATATCTCTATCATTTAAAAAAACTAAGTGATGATGAGACTTATTAAATACTAAATATAGTTTTACTGCTACCAAATGCCATAGCCCCATTCTGTTGCATTAAAAATAAAGGAGAAAATATGAAAATAATTAGCTTTATGCATTCAGAAATCTCATAGAGCCCAAAAAATAACTCTGGTCTTGACTTTGTAGTACACATAAGATCTACCCGGTTCCACAAGATTTCCCAAAAACTTTCTGCTACTAATAATGCTTAATGGCTTCAGTGGAACAAGAATTTTTTCTGTAAGAAAGTTACTTTCTCCTGCTGTTATTGCAAAGTCTAAACCAAAGCACTACATTAAAATTACTTTGTGTTTTCTAGCACAAATGATGATATATTTTGTAGGCTTCTCCATAAGAGGTGAGCAGCATGGATGGATATTCCTTGTCCTAGCAGGAGTGACAACCTGGGGATCCCACAAGGTGCAGTAGGCATAGTACAGTAAGTTGTGCTTAATCATCTGACAAGGAATGCCAACAGGCAAATATACTGGAAAACACCACTTGGCTGTAACACAAGTCCTCGGGGGACAGGTAGGGAAAAAATGAAAGAAGCACAACAGGTACATTCCTATTTGCAAAACAATCCTCTTCCAAGCCAAGATCTTATGTCATAAAGCAGTTCAGGATGTCCACAACTGCATCACAAGCTTTGTGCAGGCTCTGTGCAGAAATGTGTTCACTGTGAAGGAAATACTTTAAAATATAAATACTAATAATTTTTCTCAGTTCCTCTCCTCTAAAATTATAGGCATTTCTAACTGAAGAGAGTTAAAATAGTCTTTACATGCTAGTCTGAATAAATTGGCTCCAAATTCCATTCTTTTAATTTCAACACATTAATTTATTAGAACATGTTACAATCATTTTTCTTTCCTATTATCCTCCTGGACGAGGGGCCCAAAGAAGAAAACCCATGCAACCAAAGTTTGTGGTTAAATGTATTTTTTTTGACGTGATATTTATTAATGATTTTTCCACAACCCTTCACTTTGAAGATATTTTTTTCTTAAGATTTCTGACAAGAGGTTAATGCAAAAGGTAGCTGAGCAGAGTTACTCCCCAGGATCTGGAAGCTTAGACTGCCTTTCCTGCTAGCACTGAGCCCAGGGCCAGCACACTGCTAGTCCACTGGGGACTGCCTGGCACCACCCTGCAGTCCCAGCTCAGGGTGTTCACAGGGAGAAAACACCTCTGCTTTTTGTGCTTTAGGGGTTTTCTCTTTTTTTTGCTACAAGGTCCAAACCCATAACATTAAAAAAAATCTAAAAACACAATTAAAATTTAATATATTTGATATATTAAACATTAGGTTTCAGTAAACTGAATTACCAGAAAATCTGTGGATTTTTTCAACTCATTTTGTATGCAAGAAGATAGAAACTAACATGTAACTGATGTCAGCTTTTAACAGATTGTTTGGTGCAACAGCAAAACTTTGAAAGTGGCTTTAGTCAAAAATCTCAGGAATGCAAAAGACAATGCCAACAATCTGTATCTGTGATGCAACACTCCACTATCTGTTTGCTAAATAATAATATGTTGTAGAAGCTAATCCAATGCATATAATTCTAAGAGTATGAAAGGAAAGAAGCAAAACAGTTATGGTATAAAATATGTGCTGGGCAGTCTTCTAAGGAGTGGGAAAATACAAAAAAAATTTACAATTTTATATTCTGTGCATTCCAGTTCTTAAAAGCCATCTGAGCAAAACATCTACTATTAGCTGCCCTGTAGAGAAGAATGGGAAATGGGTGGCTAAAATATATGAAAGGAACAATAGACTAAAAGCTAATTGCTCTTATTTCCATATCATTCAAAAATACAAAATTGCCTGAGCAAAATGACAGAAGGGATTTATTCCTAGCCTGTGAATAACTGAAGGCTTACTTGTTTCCCTATTCTAGAAAACTTTGTGTAGAAAAGTTGAAACAGGAACCTCATGTATGCATTTCTTTCCAGGGTGAGGTTTGGCATTCAAAGGTGCTGCACAGCTCTCAAGCCTGAGCAGGGCCAGGTCATTCCCCTACACAGATCCCCCACCACAGCTTAAAAGTCAGCACCCTCTTTTTATACTAGGAAGAACTACTGCCCTCCCCAAGATCATCCTGGAGAGGGTGTTTGTGCCAGAGTATGTGTTGTACTTTCTCCCCCCAGCAGGGGTGTTTGGGGTGACTGAGAAGCCAAAGCTTCATGGTGCCACAGCTTCCCTCGGTGCTGGTCCATCAACCTAAATTGCTGGATCTCTGCTTTGTCTCACAAAAGCAGAGGGCAGCATCTCCTGCCTTAGCAGGAGACTCCAGTAGCAAGAAACACTGCTGTAACTGGAAGTAGCAATTAAACTCAATACTGGCAGTGCTACATGGCAGGACTTCAAGTTTAATAGCTCAAAAGTTAGGACTGTAACCATTACTCACAAGAAAGCACACATCAAATGCATTTCTTTGAAAGACTAAAGCAATTAATCTGAAACCACCAGGATAGAAAAATATTTAAATCTATAGAACTGAGTGAAAGGCAGTATTGTCACTTCTATCATAGTATCATAGGCTTATAGCATAATTCAGGATGAAAAGGATCTCAGGTCATTAGGCCAGCCCCCTGCTCAAAGCAGGATCACCTCTGAGCCCAGACCAGGTTGCTCAGAGATATACCCCTATGGGTCCTGGAAACCTCCAGAAATGGAGACTGTACAGCCTCTCAAGGCAGCCTCTTCCACAGAGTGGTGGGGAGAATGTGCTCCCTTTCAACTAACCTGAATGTCTCTTATTTCAAATTATGCCTCTTGTCTCTTGGTCTCCTACCATGTACCACTGTGAAGAACCCAGATCTCTCTTCTTGCTAAGAACCCCCCCCATAGGTGCTGGGGGCTGGCCCTGGGTCCTGCCATAGCTTTGTCTCTTCCAGGGTGACTGAGCTGGTTCCTTCACTCTGCCCTCAAAGGGAGAATGCTCCAGCCACCACCCAGCCTAGGGGCCTCTGCTGAGCTCAATCCAGTTTGCCCATGTTGTCCCTTGTTCAGTATCTAGATAGTCCCTTCCCTCAATCTACTGACTAATGCAGCCCACGAGAGTTCACAGTCACCTTCTCCTTCATGTGCCAGAAGTGCATTCCAAGAGGACTCACTGAATGATTTCCTGAGGAGACAACAGTAGGCTGAGCAGTCTGCAGTTCTGGGGTTGATTTTTGTGCCCTTTTGAAGATGAATGAAACATTTTATGTCAAAGGAAGAGAGTAGAGGGAATAAAATAGAAGAATGGACCATTTTAAGCTCTGGCTTACAGCTTTTCAGCTTACAGCTTTTCAGCTAAGTCAGAAAGAATCAGAAAGAACCCTGGAAATTCCATGAATTGTCTTCTGGATTGTGAGAACAACAAATTAGGTCAGATTATGACTCTGCTACATAATACTAAATCTAATAGTGATCAGTGTAGGATGCCTTGGGTTTGGGTATTAGAAGGAATACAAATGAAGGGTTCTCTTGTGTGGAACACCATCTGGTACCCCAGGACAGCATCTCATCTTCAGCAGTCATTGAGTTTGGACTGGTGGGGCTCTTAATAATACCTAAACCACTCTGCTAAACAGTCCTAGTAATCCCTTTGTTTACAAACTCATCAAATTCCTTTATAGCTCATTAAAACTTTGGTAGCAATAAATTACGTAATTAAATTCTCTGTTATGTTGGAAAAATGCTTCCTTTTGTTTGACTTGAACATACAGTTGAGGCTGTCCCCTAGTTCTTGTGTAACAGGAAACAATGGGAAATGAACAATTCCCGGTTCACCTTCTTTCCATTGCATACACTTCTCTTAGATCCCATCAAAGCTGCTCTTGAGCATTTCTTTCCTGATGAACTTCCTTTGGGATACATTTCATATGTCCATCTGTCTCTCATCCCCTCCCCATGTGTGTCTCCCACAAACACAAGTTTGAGAACTGTTTACAAAACAGTCCACAGATCTCCTGGCAGACTCTTAAGCAAAACACATCCTCTATCCAAAGTCTGTGTTTTGGAAACGGTTTTTCTTTAGTAAGTATAGTTTCATTTTTATTTGATTATCTCCATTTGCTAAATGTGGTTAGCTAGCATTTTACAACAGCTTTATTTCATCACCTGGAAAGGGAGAAAGACTCTTGTGCTGTATTTGGAAATGGGAGTGAAACAGGTCAGGAATGGCCTTCACCAAGGTCTTTCGAGTTTTTTGTATTCAGAGGGCTCCCCACATCCCATGTCAAGGTGACTGCCCGGTGGAGGCCATCGCTGCCACTCAGGAATTTAGGTGGGAAGCTTTGGAGGAGGATTGGAGACTGGGCAGGAGAGGCAGGACAAGGATGTTGGGGTGTGAGTGCCTGCACACAGCGCCTGCTGGAATCTGCCCTTTGGGCTGTGGGCATCCTGCCAGGGCAGCGCCTGCTCACAGTTCTGGCTGCCTCATTCCCTGAGGAGCTGGGATCATGCTTTTCACAGCACCACCTTTGCCTCTGCTTGGGGCTAGGTGTGGCACCTTGCCGTGCCAGCACCAGGTGCCAACTCTTCCTCTGTAACAGTGCTCCTGCAGAGCACAAGAGGGTCGTAAAATATTAACCTTGGTGCAGTCAGTATTTTGGGTTTAGTGACCTTAGAATCAACAGTGATATAAATCAGTGCCAGAAAATTATTTCTTGCTGTGGAGGGAGAGTTTCAGCACACTGAGGTGATGAAGCAGCATGTCCTGGACCGACTGTACCCACAACCCCATGCACTGCTCTATGAGGCTTTAGTGCCCATCATGTGGCAGAGAACCTCCTTTCCATTGCGTTTATCACACAAAACTGCAAAGCTGCATTTTATCTGTTTATTAGCAAGCCAGGTCCACCAATGATTTTAATTCTACGGGGAGGACTTTGGGAGTAACTTTTCTGGTCATTCAGTTCAGAGCTGCATGTGTTGCCCTACAAAGCAAACTCCTCTCCCTGTCTTTCATCCTGTACCTGGTAAACACAAAACCCACCAACTAGAGACATTAAAATAATAGAGCTGGGAAAGGACAATGTATTGTTTTTTCCTTACAGTGACCAATAATGGTGATCAAGTATGAAAAGGGAAAGAATTATAAGGCAAAACTACTGATTCTGTCCTGGGTGATACTTGGTTTTAGTCTGGGCTTTGGAAAACCTAGAGCATTTTCCTCAAGTTTATCATATTTTATGTGTATCTAACTTATTTCTCAGGTTTGAGTTTGAGCAGAAGTGTGGGCCTTCAAGACATGTTTGTAGTTTGTGGATGGACAGAACCAATGGGGTACTTCCTCAGATAAAGCCTCTGAATTTTTCCTTTTCAGGAGTCATACACTCTTAACTTTTCTTATTAAATAGTTTAGTGAAGTAAAGTTGGGGCTATTCAGCCTGGAGGAGAGAAGGTTGTGTGAAGACCTCATAGCAACCTCCCATTATCTGAAGGGGGCTTGCAGGGAAGTTGGAGAGGAACACTTTATCAGGAACTGTAGTGATAGGACAAGGAGTAATGGATACAAATTGAAAGAGAGTAGGTTGAGATTAGATGTTAGGAAGAAATTTGTTACTGTGAAGGTGCTGAGACACTGGAACAGATTGCCCAGAGAAGCTGTGGATGCCCCATCCCTGGAACTGTTCAAGGACATGTTGGATGAGGCTTTGAGCAATCTGTCTGGTAGGAAGTGCCTGTGCCCATGGCGGTGGAGTTGGAACGAGATAATCGTTGAGATCCCTTCTAATTCAAACCATTCTAAGATTCTATGATTCTATATCAAGACTCAAACACTTATGTTTTCTCTTCCACAAATAAAAACTTTTGTTGTCTAGCAGCTCCGTTGCTGTGACAAGCCACACAGACAGATAGTGTCTGGATCTAGAAAACGGATACTTTTCTATTTTCCCATCACAGTAAAAGGAGCAAGCTGAAGGTACTTAATGAAGTTGATGTGCATTTTCTTCAGCAGTAGTATCAATAGTTTGAAGATCTTTCACTTTCCTTTGATTCAGCCATTTAGTACACTGTATTAGTTTCTTTAATACCCTTATGTGCTAGAGGTTTTCTTCTTGTCTTATCCATGGTTGCAGGCCTAATTGTGTAAAGTTAAAAAGAAAGGGCCATAACACATTTGTTTTGCCAGTGCAGATAACATACAGGAGATAAGAGCATTTACCTATGGCTTACTCCAGCACAATCTCATACAGACTGTACTGAAAATATGCAGACTGGCAATCAGCATAGGATTTCTGTGAGTTCTCTGGACAATATTTCTGACTAGAACCTCAGCTAATTTAAGCTGGCATGCATGTGTAGACCACACTTTAAAATTATTTACGTTGTGTGCAGTGAACATTTTTATCTGAAATTTAAAGATGGCCAAACATCACAGGCTCTATTAACAAAGAAACCAATTATTCCTGAGTGATAGAAATTTTAAAGCTGATTAAAACTGCTATGCAGCCAAATTCTTTTCACTGGACAAACTTTCCAGAAATTCTTCCAGTATATATTCAGTCTCTTTGATACTCTGTAGAAAGAATTAATACAGTACAGAAAAGTTCCACAAGTTTTAGGAAAAAAAAAATCCATATTAATTCCAGGGAACTTATATGGAGAAAAAAAGAGTAGAATTTGATTTAAAATAAATTTTCATGTGATCCATAAAATTGCAAACTTAACAGTGAAAGAAAATGACATTTTAAAATGTGCTTTCTGTAGGCAGTGTTTCAGATTAGGATATTATGTTTCAAAATTTATCAGTTTGGAGTTACAACTCCTGTGTACTGTTGCTCTTCAAAGTAATTCTATTTAACTACATTATGAACACTAATAAGAATACCATGGGTATTTTGAAAAATGTTCTCTATAGATGTCTGTATTCCATATATATGTTGTTACATCAGGTTGAATTCAGTTAAATTCTATCTCGGAAGTCTACACATAATCTTATTTTCATTTATGATTAAAAATTATTCATGGTTTCTGTTTTCAAAATTTTTAAATAGATAAATTTATAAACCTTAGTTAAGATACATCTTAATCTCTAAAACTAGGGTTATAATTCATTACATAGAAATAATGTGCACATTTCTTTTGTGTACTCTCTAATTGCAATTAGTTTATACTATCAAAATTGCACATACTAATCTTTTCCTCTGAGATATACATACCATTTATTTTACACTTTGTTTAGTTTTATTTAGGAAGTAACTATGACAGATTTTATTTATTCACACCTGATTTTCAGTGAGGGTATTTTCCTCTCAAAACTACACTTACACAATTTTTCATGTGTAGCTGTAGATGGACCTGTACTGCTGGATAAATCAGGGAAGTTGAGGTGTTCTTCATCAACACTCTTGGTGGGCAGACTTTTTAAAGGACTTGTAGAAACTGTGGATATAATTTAACAGGAAACAGTCAGTTTATGATTTAGACTTTGTTAGACCTTGAAAAGAGTTTGAGGAAACTACTGTACTTAATCAAAGCGCTTGAAGATCCTATTTCCTAAAGTATGAGGAAAAAAAAGAAATCAATATTTTATTAAATAAGCTGTTAACCACAAAGGTTTACATCATCCAGTATGAGTTTCTGAGCAAGAGAAAGGTAAAAAAAAAAAAAAAAGCAGACTCTGTGCTCTATGTCCCCATGGAGAGCCTGGGCAAGTTCCTGCCTCCATGCTGAACTTTTCCACTGTGGCATGGTGGGAACTGGAGGGTGCAGAGCCTCCACAGCCAGTGCCACTGACATTGCTGTCATCCCTGTGCCCCTGTCCTCCTGCCCCTGCCCAGCTTCTGCTCTCTCCTGCTCTGGAAGCAAGTACTAGAGGGGTCCATAAAGAAAACTGAGTTTGTGCCTCTTTCCAGCAAGGATTACCTCTGCATTTCTCCAGTCTCTGCAGAGGTTGTAGTTGAAACATCGTGCTGAAGCCCACCAGAGTACAGGACTGTTGAATATTTAGTTGGCTCTATTATTTTCTTTCAACCAGGACAGAATATAATCTGATGCACTTCTAAGTGATTGTAGTATCTGGAAGTACATCTTTCTTTCCTGCATGGAGCTGCTGTATACCCATTCTGAAGTACATGGAAGAAGATTTTTGCTTCTTTTTACTTCTTGTTCTGATATTTTTCATAGTCTTACTGTGTTTGGAAAGTCTCCAACATGGAAACTGCTAATTCACAAATTTTTGTTACGTGTTGTTAGATTTTTAGGTTTTGGCAGTTCTGAAGAATCAATCTTCAATCAACAGCTTAGACATTTTCCCAAATGCCTATATTCAGACTGTTAAAATATTCTATATTTATATATAAATATGTATTTTTATCACATATGCTATAGATCAAACATAATTCGGTTTTGCAGGGTTTTTCTGAGGTCATTTGCTGTGGAAAGATCACAGTTCTGATCAATCTGTTAGATCTACAAGTCTTTCAGTGTTTTCTACCCTTTGTCACAGTTTTCTGTTTCACAGGGAATTATTAGGACCCCCTTAAGCTTTGCCCCTTAAACAATGCCCCAGGCTCCCTGTCCTTGTGCTAAAACTAACGCTGGGTGCTCACCCTCAGCAAGGGAGCATGCTTCCCTGGGATTCACATTCAACAGTTCAGCAAGTATGCTTTCTTTCTGCTTTTAACACCAAGCTGTTAGAGGGTTAAGAAACTATGTTTATTTGACTTATCTTCCATTACCCACAGGGATCCTCCAAGATCTACGCATCTCACCTCTCTGAATCCTTCGCTGTGCACAGCCTTTCCAGCAGTCCCCTGCCTCTCCAGTCACATGTTGTATGGTTTTAGCTCCTTTTAGCTTACTGTTTGTTCTTCCAATCTCTAGTTTCCCCTAAAGGTTGTGTGGAACACTTTCCTTATGATGTTCCCACCCACACCTCCCTTCTGGGAGCTGGCTGCAGTGCATTACTGTTTCATGGCTTTTACTACTCTAGGTACCACATGATATTGTCCACGTGCCTGTGACGACAAGCCAGTTCTGGCACTGATAGAATTGCAAAAGTGAATAAGCAGCAACTTCTCCACACCGTTCCTCATCTAATTCCCGTTAAATATCTTTTTACACATGATGAGTTCTGCTGATTCAATATTTCCCTGTTTGGAAGATGTTCTCACTTTTGGACCATCCCCACTGTGTTTCTTCTACAGCTGTGCCATTTCTACAATGATGTTTTAAATAGCTGGACCTGAACTGTCACCAGTAAGGGTAATTTCACACCGTCTACACAACACCATAATTTCTGTTTTGACTTTTATCCCTTTCTTACATACTGACACAGTCTATAGGCTGGGTCTCTGCAATCACTTGGCAGAGCACAGGGGACCAGAGAGACCAATGCTGTCCAAATGTTTGTTACCTGTGGTCATGGTCAATAAAGCTCCTTTCTGACCTGTCCTACATTGTAATTACATTATGAAGCACTTGACAAAACTATGTGTTTTTCTGACCACTGTCAACAGTGAACTGAGTGCCACAAACCTACCAGCAGTGACTCCTAGTTCCCATTTATGTATGGTAATAGCCAATTTAAATTACATTAATTTATATATGCCTAGTTAAAATTGTTTGCCTCCATATTAATTATTTTACATTTATTGACATTGAATTTTTGTCTGTTATTTTATAGCCTCCATACCCAGAGCCTGTTCATCAGACTAAATGTAGAAAAACATCATCTGAGCCAGGCACCATCTGATCCCATTATAGGCAGCAGAGAGAAAGAAGCATCTCCAGGGCCATGCTTCCTCCAAGTCTGTCATGGGTTAGCACTGGCCAGATGTTAGTGCACCCATGAATATATGTTTTTTCTCTAACAACTCCTGTGGGATGTGATCAGGAACAGAGCAGAGCAGGCTTAAATCTTGAAAACAAAAAAAAACCCACCAAAACTTTATTAATTACATAAGAACAGGGACAGAAATACTCTTAAACACACACAGAGACAGAAATAAAAACTTCTTAGAACATTTCTTCTCCCAGTTTCTACCTCCCCACCCATCACTTTTCACAGACCAACCTTTGGGTTTTAGATCAAACAATCACCACTCAAAAACAAACTAATCTTCAATTCAGCAAGGGAGAGAGGAGTCTCTCTCGCACCACAGACTGTTCCTCAGAAAAACACGGGTCCACCCCTTATGTGTTCCCATGTCACTCATGGCACCGCCCGGAGAGGTCTGCCAGGGTGACTCTCTCTTTTTCCTATGTCCAGCGCTCTCACCGCTGTCCATAGGCCAAAACTACATACAGGGCTTTTTAAGGATGCTGCATGCCGAGCTCTCCCCTTTTTACCCAGGGGCCGGGGTTCCAGGAGCAGGTCTGCCCTGAGGGCAGAGGGCACCACCTCACCCTCCCCCTCTTTTCTCTGCTCGCTCCACTCTTCAAGTGCCAGTCACTGTAGCAAAAGCAAGGGCAGCTGCATCCACCCAAAAATGCAGTTTATGTTCAAAAGAGACTTAAGTTCAGTCCATGGCTGACATTATGCAAGAGAAGTCCAGCTCCAAAGGCTACTCCTCTCATTCTTCCATCGGGTTCCTTCCAATCATGCTTTATCATCTCGGTCCCAGGCCGCTTCCTTCTCCTTATTTCCAAAATCACCAGTCATGAGAATCAATGTCTAAGAAAAGTTTCTTTCTGCCAAGCAAGGGTTAAGAGTTTCTATCTCCCAGCAGGGTGCAGGCTCAGGCACTCCCAGGCTCCTCAACCCCCACGTGGCTCGGCACCTTCTCCCGGAGTTTGGGGGGGGAAGGGGGGGGTGAGCACACACAGAAGGCACTTCCACAGTTTTCCACCCCTCCATCCTGGACGGGGCAGCTCAGTTCCAGTCCTGTCCCTTCTCTTCTCCCCCGCTCCGGGGCTCCGGCTTACCTGAGCTGACCACGTGTTTCCCCTCCCCCACCCAGCCTCCTGGCTGGGCAGGGGAAAGAGGCCTGACACGTCCCTCTGCTGAAACCGGGATCTGAAAAGAGGCCGAACCCCCCAGACTCCTGCTTTTAACTCTTTGTGTCCTCAGAGGCATGTCCAAACCTCCGAGTGACCAATCTAGGTGCCAGCAGAAAAGCTGATTACTGATTGGACTGCCCACATCCCCCTGGAAAAAAAATTCACCTCCCTTGCAACCACGACAAAGTCTAATGTATATATCCCAAACAGACCAGGTGAATCCAGGCTGTTTCTCTCCACTGAGTACAAAATGAACCTCAGGTGGTTTTGTGTTTCTCTAACAGCTATGCTGTGGTTAGGTAAAATAAATCCCACCTGTTGTGCGCTGTCTCTTCCACATTGCAGACAGCCTTTGTTTATATTGCCCTAAACTATTTTGTATCATCTACAGACTCTGCCATGCTGCTATTTGCTTTTCTCAGATGATTTTTGCGTGAATGGGGCAGGCATACAAATCCACAGAAGCTAGTGGGACTTCCCTGGAAATCTCCCTTAAAAAAAACCCAAGAGAACTCCCATGACTTTTTGCTTCTACCCTTTCTTTTTTACTGTAAGAGCTTTATTTATTTAACAACCTTTTGGGAAGGACATTCTCAAAACCTCTTTGGAGACACAAGCATGCTTCATTAACAGCACCACCACAATCCGTGCTCTCACTGACTATTTCCAAGGAGCTCAGTGGATTTATGATGTAAGATTTTCTCCCTACAGAAGTTCTAGGCTTTATTACAAGTTTCCTGTGTCAGTGTTCCTACATCAGAATTACACATCTATAGGTGTTCGGACCTTTTCTAATTTTCTTTTCCAAAACTGAGTTCACATCTACCTTTTAAGGGGAGGCTTGAGCAGTTTTAGCAGCATTTTTACAACTCTGGAGAAATACCTTAGGGTTCTGCTAATTCATTATTACCTCTTTTATTGTTCTGTCCTAAATATTCCCCTACTACATTTGAGCTGCTCCTATTTGTTGTCATCAGGAAAGCCCATGCAGTGGGAATGTCCCTGAGTTCTTTTTTGTACTTGCCAAGCCCTCCTAGCTTTCCTCTTTATGGAAACCCCATTGGCCCTATTGATTCTCTGATAGCCCACAGCAAGTTTGAGAGAGACTTTGCTACCTCTTTTGGTTCTTTTAGCAAATTGTCTTCAAAATGTTTTTCAGACCTGACTCCTTATGATCTAACCTTTTGCTTACCAGAACACAGCCTATACCTACTTCCTGGAGATTTGTCTTTGATGTTCATATGGATAAATTTTTGTTTTGTTTTGTAAAAAATCCCAGTATTCTGATCACAATGGATTAGATTAAGTGAAGCCATGACCTACATCAGGCACACATCTGATTATTACGCTGAAGGTGTAGTTTGCTTATTTCTGCTCACAGTGGGTAGTTTTGGTCACAAGAAAGAGTAATTTCCATTAGTCTGAGATGGCCAAAAGTAGGCAGCAGAGGTATTAGTGCTCTGGTACCCTTTCTTTTCATGGCATTTTCAGAGTACTCTCTGCTTCATTAAAAAAGAAGAAACACCTTCCATTTTTAAATCAATTGAGTTAATACTGTTTTCACAAGAGAGGAGATTCCTCAGAGGAAGGCAAATAACATAATTAGCAAAATATAATTAAGACGGTGGTGCTGAAGAACAAGAACCAAGTCACTGGCCAGATGCTTCCCTTAGTACAGCTGTTAGGTTGGTTCTGTCCTTTGGCTAGGCTCGTGAAAAAGAGAATTCAGCAAAAAAAAAGGGTCTGAATAGCTGGCACTTGAAAGTCAGAACATACTATGATTTGGTTTTCTAAGCATTCAATTTTTTGTGACTTTGCATCATAAACAAGCAAAAAAAGGCATCATTTATGTTCTTCATTTCAAAAGTTATTTTTACATAATGTATTAATTTGTAATATTCAGGGCTTTCAGTTTGCCCTTTCACACATATTTGCAGATACGAGCCTGACTGAAGCCTGAAGAAAGGGCATTAGTATAGCCTACTAATGCAGTCTATACTCTCAATTACTTTATCTTAATAAATACTTTAATCTCTGGGACATTTGCTAGAAATAAAAACTAATTTTAAATAATAACCATATTTGAAAGTTTGAACTTTTGTTTGTGACTGTTCACAATGAGAAAAATCAAGAATTATCCAGTAAATTACTGACAATGAGTTATTGTTCTTGCTCTGTTGATAGTCATGGAATCTGAAGAATAGCTATATTTTAGCAGACATTTTGTGTGATGAATCTGTTGCCATTTCTTGCACAGTTATCAATTCCTTATGTTTCAAAGGCATATTATGTAGTAACCCACACAAAAGAACAATTTTTAATCTCTGGAAACTACTGCCTGATTTAGAGCCTCAAACATGGCAATGAAAGTCCCAAGTGTTTTAACTTGTCTTGTCTTAAAATGACTCCTGTGAATACCTGAAATGCCAAGACCTTGTTCCACGTACACAATGTGGGTTTGGTTCTGTTTTTAGTTTGTAAAGAAGAGTTAATGGCATTTCATATATTTACTTGGCATCTTCAGAAAAAGTACATCTGTATTTATCTCTTTGACAGATCCTGGAGAGGCAGGATTTTCCCCACATGGTTTTATGGAGGCAAAATAACCACAGCATTAACAGAGTGAGTGGAATCTGTCTTACCTCCTCATTTTTGTTTTTCAAACTCCAGGCTTTTTTTCCATCAGAGCACAAGGTGCAGCTAGCTTCCCACTGCTGCTAACTGGATTAAGACTAACAACTAATTTTACATACAGCAATGTAATTTTCCAATTGCTAAGCACTATTATCTTTCAGCAGATTTGTTTTTATTAACAAGTGGAAATCTCTGTGTATTTTTCCCCTTTTTCTTCATATGATCCAATTCTCACCTGGGTACATAATTCCAGAAAGGCTGTAAGCTCTAGTAATTTGATCATGCAGAGTGCATCTTTAGATGTTTGATTGCTCTAAATATGTTTTCCTGAAGTTCATTGATTAACACAGGTCTCCAGGTTTTATTTAGTGGCTCGTGATTGTTTTGATAAATATATGTTTGGCCATGGCTTTAATTCTTTTGGAAACCCTACTTAGGCACAGATGACTTATGGACCATTACAAGTCATTGACTGTGGAAAAGGTTAATCAGACAAATCTTCTCATTAACCCGAATCTGATTATTTTCTTTATTATTGAAAGACAGATAATTTAAATTTTTACTATAAGGTTAAACAATGAGTTATTATATTATAAAATTTATCTGTATATTAAGCATGTGTGCCGTTTATATGAGAGTTTATAGAATATATTGTGCAAAAGCATTTTGTAGTGCTATTCAATCAGAAAAAACCCATAATACATATAAATGGACAACTGTTCTTTTCCAGTGTACAAGAGAATAAAAATGACCTTGATAGCTCTTCTTCTTTCCTTTCTTTTCCTGTTTCTGTGTTTCTATTTTGTCTTTTTTTTCATTCTGCCAATACTTTTTTCATTGTTTTGTGTTGATGTTTCATTTTCGTTGGGCTGCTTACTTGCTTAAATACTTTCCATTCCCTTCAGTGGTGATCCCCATATTACTTTGTCTAACCTTTTCCAAGTCTTGCACATAGTTCTAGTAACCTTATAGGTAGCACAATGTTGTCTCCAAGTAGTATGTTCACATTTTTGAAATAGATCTGAACATTCTGAGCTTTATTTCTCAGACTAATAGGTAAAGTCCTATTTATTTATCTTATTTGGCAAACATGCTATGCCAATATGCCATGAGGACTCGTATGTGAATGGCAGGGCAATTCATTCCTTATGTCATTCAAAAATTACCTACTTATTTATATACTTTTGAATTATGAATGGCAGTGTGCTACACATATGCCTCCATCTATATGTGAGAGGGAATGAGACTGAGTCCAGCATGTTCTCTTTCTTTGCAGTCACTGGACTTCCCCTTAAGATTCATGTTTTAGCCAAATTGGAAGCAGTGGGATTTCCTAGCGCATCCTACATACTTACAGGGATGTCAAACCGTAATTAAATACTTAAAATCTTGTTTCTGTTGCTAGCTGACCCTGGCAGAATCATAAATGTCTAGGCATCTACATTTCTGCCAGAAAAGTCCTTAATTTTTTAAATGATATTTGGGAACACAACCAACACCATCTTGTTGCTGAGAGTAGCTAGGTGTTCTCATATATCCACTAAACATGGTAATTTCTTCTGTCAGATCAATGTTTTGATTTCTTCTCCAGTCGATGTTTCATATCAAATAACAGAATAATCTTGAGGGCAGAAACTGTAATAACATAGTCTTCCATGCCTACTCCAAGTGACTAGATTAGAGAGTCATTTTCTCACTTGTTAGCTCAACAGACTTGCAATCATTTAATTAAAACTGGAAAAATTAACCTGAAGAAACTGGAGAATTATGTACAGATACATGTTGCTGACCAGAACAATATTTAGGTTAAAACTGCCTTGGCAGAGGTGAATGGGCAAGGCTCCCACAGACCTGGATGGCTGTCCTCAGTGTTCCTAGAAAGCAAGGAAACCAAGAGGGTTGCATCAGCAGCTTCCTGGGGCTGAGGCAGAAAAAGTTTTCCCCACAGCTCAGTGCCAGGTAGATGAGCGAGATCTCTATTCCTTATGGTGGCTTTCCTAGATCCTGTTCAGAGACATGTGGATGTCCCCACATATAAAACAAGAAGCCTAGGTATATAATCCTGGATATAGGGTTGGATATTTCCCTGTGGGACAAGATCTTGGATTCATCCCATGTAACACTCAGCCTGAATTATTGCTGGGAATGCTCCATTAACTTCAGAGGAGCTCTGCAAGGTCTTTGTTTCTAGCTAAGGTTCCCAAAGTGAGCTGGATGAAGCAGGCTAAAAGTGTCAAAGTTCAGAATTGCGGCACTTGATATTGCAGCTTCTAAAGGCTTTTGTGGACTGATCTGGTGGTGAAATTTTGGTTAGGTAAATGCAGCAGTATTTTACGATTGACTTTAATAGCCCTGGAAGTAATTTAAAGAATTCTGTAAAATAGCTAATGCTTCTACTCTAGATGTAGGTATTAACTGCCTTTGGTCCGATAATATTGAGGGATCAAAGCCATTCTTCCTAGGTCTTGCTGTAATGAAAGATGGGGTTTTAACCATTCTTTAAAAGCAGTGAATCGTTTCAATTCTTTCTCTCCTGAAAGCTCTTTCTATCAGATGTATTTTGATAGAGTTAGAATCATGTCCCTGTTTTCTTACTAAATGTTCCTATTTATATGTTAAAAAAGCTGGCAGGTTTGCAAGTACTGAAAAAAAAAACCTCAAGGGGACAGCATTTTT
Organism: Prinia subflava; assembly: GCF_021018805.1. NCBI lineage: Eukaryota > Metazoa > Chordata > Aves > Passeriformes > Cisticolidae > Prinia > Prinia subflava. Next base: position 43,839,474 of record NC_086250.1, read on the forward strand.
TAAATGGAAGGGGATTCAAAGTGAGAATTCATGAATATGCCTTTGGCTGGCTATGACTGCAAATCTTACAGAGATCTGTGACACTCTTATTCAGCAGAGTCCAGCTGGGAACTGGCATGTTGTGTCTGTGTAGCCCTTTGCTCTCTGCATCTGTAGAGAAGGAGGGCAGGCTCCAGCCCGGTGGAGAGGGAGGACATGGGGGCTTGGTGCAGTTTGGGGAGGGGCTGTGGTCACAGCCAGAGAGTAGGCTCTCTGCAGGAGGTCATGAAACCTGAATCACTTGCATAAAACTAGGCTACTGTCAGCCTTTTATTTGGTTCTTGATGAAGAGACTGTGGATTGGGGAAACCTTCCTGAGCTCAGTACTAACATACACATCACTAGAAATCTCTTTTGGCATTTGCTGGTTTCTTCTCTTTGAACACTGACTCTACAGAATAGAAATTACCATATTGCACTGTGCATCCTTAAAACAGAAAGCAATTATAGTCACTGCCAACTCAAAAACATCTGCCTGAGGGAAGATCCTGCTGGTCTGGGCCATGAAGCTGTTGCTGTGAGGTTGAGCATTGATGGTTATTCCATCACTGTTCTGCTATGTGGCTCAGTTCTCTTCTTCTGATTGTGCTTCTATCTTATTTTTTCTGCATTCCCATAAACTGTTGGATGAACAAGGCCTTAGGAGCTGAGAAGGTCTGGAAGAATACTGTCTGCTGCCACAGATTAGATGAAGTGCTGCAAGGGCTATAGGGTGATAGGAAAAATGGCACCAATCAAGATACTGGTCTAAATTTTTTGCCTGATTGAAAGTCACTAAAGCCTAAGAATGTACACAGAGATAACTCATTATAACACTTAATGGGCAGTTAGCTGTATTGCATCAAGTTTCCTTTATGTTACAGAGTAATTGGACAAAACAGAGTCTTGCCATACCAACAAGCGTAGTCTAAAAGCCGGGAAATATTTCTGTATAGAGAGATGGAAGGACCACAGCTGCTTGATTCAGAAGGCGAATTAAAAAAGTAAATGTATGAATAGAGTCAATATTGAGAGGAAGATGCAAAAATAATAAATGTTATAGAAAATCAAGGTCTCCTATTTATTCTTGAGCATAACACCAAAACAAGGTAATTTGAAATGGAAGTGAAAAGCAGCATATCCTGAGTGGTATATTATTAATTTATGGTATTGATTGGTGCATCAAAATGAAGGATTTAGTAAAAAAAAAAAAGGCAAGGAAAAGTCTGTCTATGGATAATGAGAAGATCTAAAACCTGTTAGCACTGGATGACACAAGCCAAGGGAACAAAAGAGAGGGCCTTAATTGGCAGTAGATTTCTTATCCCTTCATTTTGACAGTAATCTGAACAGGAGTTTCAGATGGCCAGATCATTTCTCTGGCCATGTGTTGCAATGCTGTACAGACAAGCTTAAGTGTGGTTTTGCTAAAATGCTCAGAAAGGCTTTTGAGTATCCACATTTCCAGCTAAAATACCTTGAACGTGACTGCAAATGCATGTGCCATGGACAGGTTGGTGTCAGCCACAGTCACTTTTCACAGCCTAAGCAGTACTAAGGAATGTGAATCTGACAAGAAACAACTGGAGTACACTCATTCCTAAGGGAACTCCACTGACCTTGCTAGAGCTGATCCAAAGTTCAGTTCAGCCTTGACCTGTTTTTCTGTAGTTCGCAAGTTGTGTGTCTGGAGAACTGCTTCTACTTCTGCTGTTCTATCCATCTTTGTTCAAGGTAATAACAAAAGAAGTGAAAGGGGTTCAGGGAACGGTGACAAACATAATTGGAGCACAGGAAAACTCTCCTATGAACTGAGATTAATAAGGCTGGAGTTGTTTCTCTTAGAAATGAGACAAATAAAAAGGAGGCAAAATAAAAAGAAATCTGAAAGGACTCATCCATATACCCTTGTGACCCACTAAAAGGCCTTTAGAGGTCCACAGCCATGGAATTGAACTCATCTGTTGCTACCTGCTGCTCCCTGCCAGCTGGATGTGCAGTTGGGCTCCCTGCCCTGTGCCTTTTGGGGTATTAAGGCTAAAAATCATTCATATAGGGAGGAGCAGCTGTTGTCCCTGTTTCCCACCCAAGAGAAAATAGGGGGAGTCACAGAAAATCTGAGAATATTCCAAGTCAAAGGAAAGGGAGATACCTTTCCACATAATGCACAAACACCCATGGAACTAGGCAATAAATAGTATTTGAAGATATTATGATTTGTAACAAGACTTTTCTGGGCTATAAGAGGTGCTGGTAAAGCTGGGTGCAGCTGCGCAGCCTAGGGAATGCTCCATGGGTGGGAAAGGGGATACACAAAGTCTGGCAGTGAGCATGCTTCCCAGGAAAAGGCAAGGCTGAGGTGGCTAAGGCTTTAGCCACACTGGGGAGTTAGCTGCCTGAGTCCAGACATTATCCTGCATCATCTGAGCCCAGAGAGCCAGCCCAGCTTGTGAACACAGCCTGTGGTCAGTGTGGACAGCAGTATTCGCAGAGGGATGAAACTGAGTCAGAGCAAACACAGTTTCTCATGCATTTGCAGTAGATGGGCAGCAGAAACAAGCAATCAGTTACCATGGTTCAGTTGGTGTTTAGTAACTCATGGGTGATAACGAAATACCACAAGCCCAAGTCCTAAAAACGTGCCAGCTCGTGCCTCTGTATTTCACAGGCAACAACCATCATCACAGTGTCTGACAACTCACCAAACAAGTTCCCTAAGCAGCTGCTGATAGTGCTATACTTCCTCAGTAAATTCAATTTCATGTTGGTGTACTTTATTTGATGAGTATTTCTTTTTTTGCTGCAGGGCTTCAGCAGCAGTGTGGATGGAGACTGTCATGCCCTTGCTTTTTACCATGTGTTTCACTCACAGCACACCTGGGTTTGTAACCCAGCAAGCCCCAGAAATGGTATAAATGCATCTTTTGTGCCTTGGCTGGGTACTCTGGTGGGTTCCTTACTGCCCAGCAAACACTTACAGACTTGGCTGTCATTTGGGAAATGGGAAGGATGAAGGCAGTTCCTGGGACATGGCAGGGACCAAGCCCCAGAGATAACAATGGATCGCTACTCCCAAGCCTGGTGAGAGATCTGAGTCTCTGGGGCTTTTCTTGCTAACTTCTCTTCTTTCCTTAGAGAGTCTTTGCATTCCAATTTATTCTTCACTTAATAGGAAGAGATTTACATTGATCATGCTTGTGTTAATGAGAATTTTATTCTTGAATCTCCTGTGTTTGGGAGGATCATTTTGTTTTCAGAGCAAATTTAAATTTGTCAGTGTTCATGGGAAGAAAAAGTTATCAGGCCACCCTCTGCTCTTCCTAGCTGATGTTATACAGCCTTCTCTGATTAGCTTTTAAAAACTATTTCTAGCTTAAATATGCAGCATAGAGCCCTAGACACAAAGCTTGATGGTGCTTATCACTTCAAATACACTATCAACAACCTCCTTCCAAAAGGAACAGATTGTAGGTGTGTAAGGGACTCCCTCTTTTCCTCCTGCAGAGAGTCTTTACTTTTGATATCAAAAAGCCTGGCTGCAACGAGTCCCCCAGCTGCTTCAGCTTGACTCCAGAGATGGCTGAGGCTGCAGGTGAGCTCCCCTCAAAAACTGGGGCAGCCCCAAGTTCAAAGTGAAGCAGCCAGATCTGGATGGGATGCATTCCCCAGACACTTCTCCTTTCTTTCATTTTTTAAATTCCCTTTGCTATATTATATTATTATATTTCTCTTTTATTTCTCATTTTTCCCAACCCAGTTAACATCTTTTCACTTGTAATAGTTTGTACAGTCATTAGGATTTGAGGAGAGATAGCTGCTGTAATGCCATAAAAGCTGGGAGGCTTTATCCCATAGCCCTCTGTGAGTGCCCCTCTTCATGCTCTCAGAGGCCTTTGTACATGGTAACCTTACTTAGGGGAGTTTATCTAAGGAATTTAGGTTGTCATACAGATCTGAGTTTATGGGGGCAGTTGAGTGGATTTAGGATGCTTATGTGAAATTGAGTATATATATGTGGGTAAAAAATAGTAGAGTAAAAGGACATGTAAAGTAATAGACTTTCTAACACCCAAGCAGAAAAACAGGTTTGTGTATCCTAAAGCACATAGGATGAGCTTTCTGATGACTAGGTGTAGGAATGAATGCTTAATTCTGCCTCAAATATCACATTGCCTTTTGTTTTGCCTTTTTTTTTTTTTAATGCATGTGAAAATCATTTGCGAAGTGAACTCTAAAAATAATAGTGTTATGCAACAAATGCAATATTTTTTCAGGTGAGCTTTGAAATTTAGTGTTCGTGTATGTAGTTAAGAACATGCAAGTTATTCCATCCCAGCCTCTATCTCACATCTGTTGAGCTGATGTCTTGTATATTTGTTCTTTTCTAGAATAAAAGTCACTTGCTTTTAGGCTGAGCAAGATTTTCTCAAGGACCTTAAGTAGGAAAATGATAGGAAATATGGCATAACCATCTTTGTTTCTTGTGAGATTTTCCCAATTTGAGAGGTTCCTAAGCCACTCCTCAGATTACAGATACAAAGGTAAAGTTATAAAGGTATCTGGCAAATTATTTTTATAATGGATTTAGAAAACTGCCCTGCATTGCTGCAAGTGAGGAGGGATAGTTATTAACCATTCCTGCAATACCAGCCAAACTCTAGAAATGAGTCTGGTCATTTCGTCTTCCTTCTTCTGATAGTAGAAGGAAGACAAGTGTAACAATCTGTATTTTACTAACATTCAAAGTTGGTTGGGTTTTCATGTTAATAGGCTTTTAATGATTTTGCATGTAGAATGTCCTGTTTAAAGAAAGAGGGAACAGCTGTTAAGTTCAAATATAGGAAAAATAATTTAATAAAACTCATGTAGCATGACAGCATATTGAAATTTTTATTGTAACTTGTGCTGCCTCAGTTGAGAAGTGCCCTGATCTTTATTCCATTCCATATAGTTTAGTACTCAGCTGAAAGACCGTTGTTAGTGCCTGTTTATCTTTAAAACCTTCACTAACATAATTATTTTGCAGCCCATTTTCAAACTAGGGTGCATTTTAGAAATGGACTTTTTATTAGATCACATCATATTGGTGTCTATTCCAGAGGACAAAAATAAGATGCTTAAATAACTTACTTTTTGCCTCTGTGAATACTTGTGCAGGCCACTCTGAGCCTGGTCAGCTGATGGGTGTGGATGGTGTGGTGGGGAGGGTTTTCTCACACAGCCCCACAGCCACTGCTGCAGCTGCTGCCCCACTGTCCTTCCCTCTGCATCCCTTGGGAGCACACTGATGGATGACAGCACGTTTTCCTCTGATGTAGAGACATTTCTGAACCTTGCTAAAGCTGCCTTTTGCTTTAGCTAAGGAGCAACCAAATTCACTAAAAAGGAAACACCTAAAATCAGAAGTGCAATCGATAAATGAGTACAGAAAAAAAAATTCAGTTGCTGTCTTGCTCTTGTTCACCCTGTCTTTTGAAATTGTAGTGAAACTCCACACTGCACTTTCAGGTGAAGAGCAGAGCGGTCTGTGACTTATGAGCTTTACTTTACACGAGGAGGGATTGCTCTTCTAATTCATCAGACAGGTGAACTGCATTGCATTTAGCCAGTAAAAGGTGGATATTGGAGGAAATAGCCCATTAAATTACCATTACCTAGTCCTAGAGAGATATTCCTGAAGAAACAGATCACTAAGGTGTGAAAGAGCAACCAAGTTTCTTCTCAGCTCCTAGTTTTTTGGGTTTGGAAAACAGAAAGCAGTGAGGCCTGTCTCTGGGTGAGTCATGCAGCTTAGAGCGAGGACTTTTAAAATCTTCTTATCCATTAGAGAGAGACACGTGTGTTACACCTGTTCTGTGTTACGTGCCAGTTGTAAATCACATGCTGCAGAGGATTCTTCCACAATCGGACCCCCAAAACACTTCCTGATAGGCAGGGTCAGACCGAAGGACAGTGCCTTATTTTTTATCTGTGGGAAAAGATATCCCAAAACTTAATTTGGATTCTGGTTTGGGGACTGGTTTTACAATGAAGAAAATGGATTTTAATATAAATCCAACCTTTACAAAGCAATGCAAACCAGTACTTAATTTAATGCAGTATCTGTACACCTCATTTTATTTGTAAGCTAAATTATTATTCACCAGTGTAAGTTATAGGTCAGAAAATGTTGCATACATTTGTAAATGGTGTAAATAACCAAGTAGTTTGTTTTTTGTTTTTTTTTCAAATGGCAAGATTCTTTGTGAATTGTGCTTTTTCCTAGTTTAAAATCCTGAAAATTTGTTCAGATAATTTGTTACATTCCTAAGATCCAGATCCAAAAACACTCAGATGTCTTAACTGAAAATTCCTCTAACACTTAAGTTGACAATTGTGAATCTTAAAATCCAGCTAGCATCTATGTAGCTTTTTTTACCAACCAATTGAAAAGTGATGGAACTTTACCACCCTTCTACAAGTTATACTACACATACAAGGCACTGCTCAGGTTTTCATCAAACCTCCCAGCAAGAATAAAACACACTCCTTGACAGATACAGACCAGCCTAAAAGTGAAATGGAAACAATCATAAAATTGACCTCTTATCAACTAAAATTTTCGTCCTAGCCAGGGGCAGCTCTTGGATTGCAAATGGTCTCAAAACACATATCAGTGGCACTAAGTGGACAGGACATAAAAACGAGGTTTTTTTAATTTCCATCAAATTGCATGACAAAACTAGGAAAAGTTAGTTCTCAGCTGTTAACTGCTGTATGTTGTGGACTAGATGTGTCTTAGCAATATTTCAGTCTTAGGGCTTTATAGAATTATGTTAATTTTCACACTGTGAGATCTATAGGTTAATCTATAGATTAATATGGGGTTTTTCTTCTCATTGACACACTTTCTCAGGAGGGTGTTTTGTTTGTTTGTTTGTTTGTTTTTGTCTCTTAAACCAATTATTCTAAATTGAAGCTGTTAAGAAAAAATATTCTTTTTCTTATGAACACACACAAATCCTTACAGAAAGGCTCCTGGCTCAAGTGAGGTGTTTCTGGTCCAAGCTAGGAGGAAGAGAAGGGGAAAGAAGAGAGCAGGGGGAACATTTCTCTTCTTCCTTTCACCATGGGAGAGTGTCCCAGGTCCCTTCCTGGGATTCTGGAATCTTTGACTGAAGTCAAGCTTCCCTGCTTTCAAACTTGGCAGGAGTGTGCCCAGATGCTGGATGGTAGCTGGGATAAGAATGAACTGGGAAGGACTCACTGAGTTACTTCTAATGAAATAATTTTGTACTGTCATTTTAGGTAATTAGACATTGGCATAGAACCTCAGTCTGCTTTCCCCAAACCTCTGGTGGAAAAGATTTACTCTAGCCTTTTCCAGAATTTTAAATATGTTTGTGGAAACCTTCCCAAAGTCTTGCATTTTCCTTTGGTTGCAAAATATATGTTTGGACTCATAGAAACTATCTGGGGAGGGAAAATATTTCCTATTCAGCTCCTGTAACAAAACAAAACAAAAATTCTTTTTTACTTAATTATAAAGGTTACTAAGAGATAGATACTTCATTCCTTGAAATTGCTTTTTCATGGAACCGTACAAATGTTAGTAGACAAAGCAAGCTGGTCTTGCTGTATTGTAAGGTGCTGAAGAGAGCAGGCCAATAAATAGACTGAAAAGAAAAAATGCTGGGAAATGCTTGCTATGAAATTAATTAGATATTTAAACAGGAGGAGCTGATTTCTGTAAAAGCAAGAGGATTTCTGTAAAACCAAGAGTGCTTTTTAATCTTTCATAACGGTTCAGTCCTCGAGCGAAGAAGTCCTAGAGGGCAGCTCTAATGTGTTGATAAGAAAAAACATGGACCAGTGAATAGGAAGGCAATATCTGCTTCATAAATACATAGAGACAGCTTCGCCTCTATAACGTATTCATCATGAAGCATTAAAAGCACTTGGGCCCCGTGCCTTGAGGAACATTAAAGTGTTACTCTTACTGCAGTGCATTGCTTATCCTGCTCAGTGTTGCTGCACACTCAGTCTATCTTTTGGGCTTGTAATTGTGGTATGTTGCATGGTATTTCTTTCTATTTAAATAATCATGGGCCTAATTTTCAGAGGGTGTCAATATGCCTGGCTGACGTGGAATCAGTGGTACCAAACTCCTTTATACTAGCTAAGGAGCTGGTCCTGTGTGCTTAAAAATAGCCTAATAAGGGAAGGACCGGTCTACCTACTGAGAGGTTTTGTGACCTACTTCTGCAGCTCTCCTGCTCTTTTGGGAAAGCTCTGCTGGGCTTCTGGTTCTTCATCTCCTTGGTCTCCCCCAAATCACTCACAAAAGCAAATTCCACCAGAGAGAGAGAGAGACAGCTGCTTCTGCATATATTAATAATACACAGCTCTATAAATGATTAATAAAAGATAGCACTGACTTTGGATTACGGTGTAGCAATTCACGCTTAGCTGTTTAGATGGCTCTCAGCCTTCATCCTGGCGGTGCATGAGGCACCCAGGATGAATGATTATCCTGTCATGCAGACTGTTGTTTCTGGTTGCTTAAATTGACAGGCTCATGCAGCTGATCATGGCCCACCACATGGATGGTCATAATCAGACTGATTAGCTTTTAAAATTGCTCAAAGATGCCTCTGTAGGAATGGTGTCAGCCACAGACTTGTGAGGCTTCATCCTTTGACACGCTGGAACCTAGAGCTGGTCCAAAGAAGTGTCTAAACTTGTGATCATATTTAATTTAATCACATGTGCAGATATTCTAGTGAATCCTATGGAGTGCTGTTCACTCCTTGGGAAGTGATTACACTCTCTGCTGTGTCTCTCCGAGTTCTCCACGATGATTATGTTTGTGTGAGATCTATCCCTAAAAAGGGAATATTAATTTTTAAAAAGCCTTGCAAAAATGAGATTGTATTTAAAACAAACAATGAAAAACCTCCCAAACTGAGAAGATGGGTGTTAACTGAGTAGCTGGGAGCAGAGTAAAAGTTGTCAATGGGAGATAGAGCACAGGAGCAGAAATACAACCCTGTCTAGTCAGCTGCACACGACTCAGCCAGCTCTTGTTTACTTCCAGATAATTTACCACATCCCAGCGTTAATCAAAATGGATCAGAAAGATGACACTTGAAAAGTGCCAGCTTTTCTCTGTTAATTACAAAGGGATCCTGAGGTGGCTTGCTCAGCTATAGGTGACTACTGTCCAGAGCCCTAGAACTTGGGAGGTGAGGCTTACCTTTTAAATCCCTTTATCCCCGTGCTCTGTAGCATTCTGTTGGGCTGCCAGTACACATAAGAGTGAAAGGCCACAGCACCACTAACAACCGGTTCATCAAATAAATGTGTTAAAATGCTGTAGTGGAGAAGTGACTGCTGACGTGGAGCTGTCACGTGTGGGGTGTAAAATGCCCACAGAAACCTTGTCTCTGACTTTGGCCTGTGAAGGGGAGGTGGAAAATCTGGTTGGGTTACCCCAGACAGGAGGAAATACACAAAAGTATTTAGATCCACAAGTGAGGCCTCCCTCCTCTTCAGGGGAAAAAATGGGGCCTCAGAAGAAGTTTGGTGCCTTTGTGCTGGTTTCTGAGTGAAGCAAACCTTTGAGGGGAAACAATGCTAATAGAGTCATCGCTTTGGCACATGAGCCCTGCTAGAAAGAAAGCCTGTTAATCCCCTCTATAGTCGCTCTATTTATACCCTTAGGCTGCACATAAACTGGCCAAGTACAAGAACAAAAGCTGACTAGAAAAATCACTCCTGTGATTGTTGTTCTCATGAGCTATTATCCCCTTTATTAAGGAGCAGGCTCAGAACAACCTTTCTTAAGGACAATGTTCTGTAAAGAAATGTGATTATCATGCTGATTTAGGTGAAACTTGGCCCTCTGGCTCGCCTCTCCCTCTGCCCTCCCAGCGCATTTTCCTTACTGTGCTTTTAAGCGGTAGTGCCATCAGCCAAGCTGGAGGAATGCTCTGACCCCAGCCCTGCCCCTTGCTTCTTCGGGAGATCAGTATCAACCTACAAGTAAAGTTTGTCTTCCTAGCCATTACTTTAAGGCACTTGGTTATATAAGTTTTACAATAAAAAGAAAAAAAAAATCTTGGACTATGCATTTGTGTGTTGTTTTAGAGGTGGGATTTTCTAAAGAAGGGCAAGATGTGGGACTGTTCACCAGATTACTGGTGTCCTTTCTGGTATTTCTTTACTTATGATCATGTAGAAATTAATGTATGTGATATTTCATTTGTTTCTTTAGTATGTCTGAAGCCAGTTAATAATTTGGATTATCTTCTCTGCAGTTTATATTTGAGAATAAAAATCCTCACCAATGTCCTTTTTCACCGTGACTGAATGGGGACGCACCTTCTTGACCATTAAGGTACCGTAGCCCAGGTTCTTTTGTGTCAGTCTAATTAAAAGAGGAAAAAGGTGGCTCTTCTGATCTTTCTGCAAAGTACATTTCCAGAGGCTTTGGGAGAAACCCATCCTTCACTGAAATGCACTTGACTGAGAAGATACTTTGAAAATATAGAGTGCAAACCACTCCTCCAGTGGTTTTCTTGGAGAAAAAGGAACAGGAGGGATTAATCATATTTGGCTATACCAAGCATGGAATGTCTTATTTGGAAAACTTTCTGCATCAAGAATGGCTGCGTTGCACCTCATGTTCCTGCAATGAAAATTGTTAAAAAGATCAGTTAGACTTATCTGTAAGAATTTTACAAATTCTGACTAAATGTAACATTTCCATTTATGTATTGCCAGTATGATTGAGGATAATCCATTAGATAACATGAACTTAAGGGGCCTATGAACTGAATAATGGAGGTTCTTGAAGTAAAGTAGTAAATATCTTTTTCAGCCTATGTGTTTACAATTTTCTGACCCTTCCAGTGTTGGGCAATCAAAAATTTTATCTACAATATACTCTGACTTTTCAAGTCACAGTCCTATTTAAGGCCAGACAACAGGAATAAATGAAATCAATGCAAAGAGCCACACATTAATTTGTGGGATTTTTTTGTAGTCTATAAGCTATTTGTGAAATGAAATTAAGTTACTCTAATAATGGTTTAATTATAAGTAGGCCAGATGAGACTGTTGGCATTTAAAGACAGGGAATGTGTTTATTTAAAGAGATGAAACTCCAGTCACACTGGAAAGATAAAGCAAAAAAAGGATGATAAGGTAGAGTGGTGTTCAGGCTTATGTCTGAGGCTGGCTGGAGCCAGATGTTGGATTTAGATGTGGTGGTTGCTGGGTTCTTGTGAGCTTTCTGCTGCTGACACTGCACCAGAGTGAGGCAGAGAAGAACTGCCCTGACACCGTTGTGACCATAAGCTACAAAGTACAAGTATAGTCAGCCCTTTCTTTTGAAGACCAAGTGAAAACCAAAAGCAACAAGAGAAAGAAAAGGTTTGGGAATTTTTTGCACAAATGTGACTCATTATGGGATATCTAAGTGGGCAAATTGGGTGTTTCTAATTTTTGCAAAAGCCAGTAAGTAAGAGAATATTTATCAGAGCATATGTACAAATCAGGCACTTCTGAAGCTGGAGGGAAGGAAAACCTTTCCTGTCAAGAACTGAGGTTTGGGCACGCTTATTCTTATTCCTGGGTTAAGAAGAGGGAATTTGGAGACTCTCTTGGCCACCATGCTGAATATAGTCTCTTTGGGCTTGACTGAACCTACAGATCATCTCTTGTATATTTAATCAGGAATAATCTAGGAAGATTTTGCACAAAGCTGCTAGCACCCATGTAGGACCTACAGTAACAAATATGAGAGAAGAACCACAGGGAATGTCCTGACTCATTATTCTAATTTCTTTCTCTATAAAAATATCTATTTAAATATTTTGTAAGTTTTTATTTTCCTGAGAATTCAGTTTTAATTGAAGAGGGATATCTGAAAAGTGGAAGTGGTATTCCTGAGCCAGATGTTTGCCAGCATTTTTAGTGGCTTTTTGAGAAGACAGTCATGAGAGCAATCCTTCCTTTGTCACAGGCACTCTCCTGGCCAAGCCTTGGTAGATGTTCGGCTTCCTCAGGGGGCTTGAATTTGGTCCCGTTCTACTTTCCTTCTGGTCTTGCTGATGCATTTTGAAGATGCATATTCACAAGTTAAGACATCACATATCACTTACTCCTGCTCTAACACAAACAGGATTTAATATTAACCTTTGTTTACTCAACAGTGTAAGTTGTATTTCATCTAATATCTGTTAAATTTAATACTGATAAATCAAGCACTTTCTGAATGTATGTTCACATTCTGTCTTAGTCTATTATATATGTGCTGCATAGATGTGATGCATGGGCTTTATAAACACAGAAATAAAGACAAAAATAAGAAAAGCTTTTGCAGACCACGTAACTACTCTGTGAGGTAATGCAACTTTGAGAGCTGCAGTTCATTCCACGGGCTCAGTTCATCTAACACATCATAAGCCCTGACAGGGCAGGTTTGATCCCCCAGCTTTTGACTGTGCATTTCTCCAGTTCTCACTCTGCTTCTCGTGGTGTTTGGATCTGTAATGAGCCAGGTTGACTCACTTATCCAGAATAAAATTGAATAGATAAAAATGGGGGAATTTTGTCTTGGGTTAATGAGTTGAATCATCTTCACAAAGGGCCTGAGAAATTCTGTGCATAGTGAAGGCCGATGGAGAGGGAGAATGATGACTCTTAGGTAGTAGAGATCTGTTAGGCTCCTAGTTGCCTCTTCCACCTCCCCAGCCAGGACACCAGGGCATGGGTCTGCAAGACTTCAAAGTACTCCAAGTGGGTCTTGCTGTTGTCCCTGCTGTGCCCTGACACAGTGCCCTACTCTTTCTGTGCACCAGCCGTTGTGTCCACTGGCCCTGTGATGAGCTGCTAGAATAATACTCAGTATTTGTGTGATTTTAGTTAGGTCTCTCCCATTTTTGCATCCTGAGCTGATCCTTCAGGATGTCAAGTAAAAACAAGTGATAGTTGAAAACTGTGCACAAAAGCTCAGGGACACAGGATGTGATTGAGCTCTGACAGGGGTGGTTTAGATTACTTGACACTGTAGGCTTCAGTGCTACAACTGATTTTCTGCATTTTTGTTTCCCCTTTGCTTGGATGAATTTGAGAGGCACAGTTACATTTTCTGTTATTGACTGATTTTCTGTTTGTACAAAGCCATATGTATACAATGGACCTAGCTCTGATATCTGGGTTGCAAAACTCTCTTTCTACCCACAAGATACTGAGAGCAGGCTACAAGAAGGTGAATCTGTCTAAAGAACAAAGGAACATTAATAATTTTAATAAGATCATACACTGACTTGACAACCGAAATCCAAATCACCAACTCATGTTTGCTCATCAGAAATATCTGCAGCTGGTCTAAAGAATTTGATGAGGTACAGAAATCAGCTAATAATTTGTCATAGACTCTGACAAGACTAAATCAGATTGTAAGAAATGGATGGACCTGTATTTCCAGGCTGATCCATGTGTCAAGTACAGTGTTGTGGAAAAGTTCCAGCACTGTTCCCATATGTTCCATAGATCATACTTTAACTGCTTGCTGCTTTGGGCATACTTCTTGTACTAAGGTCTCTGTACTTGACTGAGTTTGTGGTGCAGGTGATACCTCGGTGAACTATGCACATCTTCTGTGTGCCTGGGACTGCTGAAGGCCATTGGAGAGCTAGAGCAGACCTTGTCTCTGATTCAGCAGTAAAACCTCTTTTCATTACTAGGTCTCAAGTACTGAAGACAGGCCAAATCCTCCAGTCCTGGAACTTTCAATAAGACATTGTTTGTCCTGCTGCACTGTCAATAAGTTGTCATTACTGTAACTGCAAGATAAGAAAGGATTTGTTAATGGCTCCTCTTGGGGGATGGTGACATTTTTTCTCCCTTGTAGATCACAGGGGAAAAAATACAGGAGCAGGCTGCCAAGGAAAGAAAATCAGTTTGGTACTTTAAAAAAAAAATCTAAAAACTTTAAAATTTTATACTTCTCAGTAAAAGCTTTAAGTTATGAAAAGCACAAATTCAGCCTTTTTCTTTTATTTGTAGTCATGTGCAAAACCAGTGATATAATGTTCATGTGCACCTTTTTAAGAGATAAAAAGAAATTCTTTAGCATCTTTTAAAAAGAAAGCTGCTGTGAGCAGTAACAGGTCTATAACCTATCATTAATCTGGAGGTACAGTACTCCAGGAGAGGCAGATCAGTTTTTGCCTTTCCCGGGTCTAAGTAAGTAGTTAGTAATGAACAGCAGATATGGCAAGAACTTTTCAGTCCTTGCTTTGGCACAGCTGTCAGCTGTAACCCGGGGGCTGCATGGCTGGGCATGGGGCTGCTGCTGCCCTCACCCTGTGACCTCTGCCTCTGGCCAAGACCTCCTGCAAATACCCCTGCTGGGTGTCATGTCTGTCCCAGGCTGCACGGCTGGCTCCTGCAGGTTGCTGTCACAAAGCTCCCTCATTGTCCTGGGGCTTTCAGAGTCCAGGTGACATTTTGGCAATTTCTGATTGAACAATGCCATATTTTTTGCAAAACCCCATTTAGAACAACGACAAAGGGCTGGATCCTGTGAGTTTTTAGCCATCTATATGATCTTCTATATAGTTAAAGATATGAGCGCACAGACGGCATGTCTGAACTTGGAAAATTCACTTGGCTGCAGGTGAAGCCTGAGCTCAAAACACAATAGTTACACCTGAATAGGGATATTCAGAGGACACAGAGCAGGTGCCAAGACCAGACTTGCTTGTTTCTAGTTGTGCAGGGGATTCTTAAAGGCACAACCCTGCCCATTCATCTGTGTAACCAGCTTAGGCAGGCAGGCAAGTCCCTCTTTTTAAAACTCATTAAAGTAACTATGGGATGAGGAGCCCATTTGGCTGTGTTTTGGCAGATTTTTTGGGCCAGAGGCTTCCCCGAACCTGGGCTACCTCTCCCACCATCACATCTCTACTCCCCTCTGTCAGGCTGCCTGTGTGGCCACAGCCATGCATGCCAGCAGGGCCACCCGTGCCAGCAGGGCCACCCGTGCCAGCACATCCATCCCTGCAGCCACACTCCCCTGCCCAGTGGGCAGCTGCATGAACACCGGTGGCAGGAGGCAGCCCCAGGGTGGCAGGGAGAAGACAGAGCCCCTGCCTCCTTATGCTGGCATGGCTGCCAAAATATTTGCATGGGACAAGTCATCTTAACCCCTGGCAGCCTGGGTACTCTGAACTCTGTAAAACCCAAGAACACAACAAACCCCAAGCACCCCCAGTCCCCAGTGGAGGGGATGGATGTTCAGGGCTGAATGCCAGGCTGGGGGTGTTGTCACAATTTCCATGGGCTTGCCTGGCTCCAGCAAGTGAAGGTCCTGCCGTGCCCATGTGGAGAGGCTCACGAGTTACTGCTCACCCTGGGCAGCCAGACCGGTTTGGAGCATGGCTGCATGAATGAGCACGGCATGGCTGTAACACGAGACCACGCGGGATGCCAGAGAACGGGAGTACGGCGATAGCTGCAGGTGGCTGGGGCTCCCAGCACAGCTTATTTAGGCCCTTGTGGGCATCACAATTTCTCAGAAAGCTGAGTATATGAGAGACTGACATGGATACTATAGAAATACCTAACATCCCCACCCTGACGTTACATTAATGCTATCAGTTGACTGTAATTTCTCGTGTTGCACAATTTAAGATATGAGTTTCTCCTCCCACCTTGTCCTCCCCCCAGCTCTCTCTTCACATGCTAGAGGTGGCTTTTTGATGTCCTGGCCCGTGCACGCTGCACTGTGGAATGCAGTGGGATTTTCTCCTTGGTCTCTGTTATATACCTTTTTTTTTTTCTTTCTTCAGCATTTAGGATATTAGCATAGCCTACATATTTTTAGAAAATAGTATATCTTGAAACAATTGATATAATTCCTGACTGATTAACTGCAACTTCAATCTCAGCAACTAGCATTGTTTTTACAGGATGTATCAGAGAACGCAGCAGAAATTGTAGAAAGCAATTTTAAGAGACTCTTGTTTTGAGGAACTTCCAGCTTGTAAATAAAACCCACTTTCATCAACTTCCCTAAAAATAATTTTTTACTATTATCAGGCTTCTAAAACACATTTTCTTACTAGGAAAATATTTCTCCAAGCTGTGTTGAGGTTACTGATGACTAACTACATCCATATCTTTTCAGTGTTTTGCATACCTGCTACTGATCCATGCTTGAGGTCCACAAAAACACAAATAAAAAACCCCAAACTTGCAGCCACCATCACTTACTCCCCTGTATTGGAAAAGCAGGCTTATGTAACAGACTGGAAATGACAGGTAAGCATACCAGAGAAAAATCTCCACTTGGTGTGAATTGCTCATACCTTTGCTGACATCTCTGGTGATGTGCAGGCAGAGCACACTAACAGGGTTGGGTGTCCCGGGTGGGACAGAACACCGTGTGCTTTCATCTGGTATGTGCTGACTGTCAAAAATAAGGGACTTTATCTGCTCTGTGACAAGAAAGAATTACATTCTAGCATCACCAGAAATAAAATGCTATGCTTTATCTATTTGTATATTAAGTAGAAAAATAACTAAAGCCTGTTGTTTGAACAGTCTTAAATGTACAAGTCAATTTAGAACTGCACAATCCTTGTATGGATTTGGGTTATGATGATACTATATCTTTCTGCTTGTAGGAAAGTAATTCTTTTTATGCTTTATTGTAAAGTTTCTTCTGTTCTTGCTCTGAAAATGACAAATTGAAGCAAGAGTGGCAGGGCAAAATGGGCATCTGTGAGACACATAGCCCTTAGCCTGCAGAAACAAGTCAGAAGTGGTAGTACTTCTGCTTCTACAACTGCCATAAAGCTGCTGAAAGCAGATCTTGAGAATGTCTACGTGAAATGAAACCAACACACCGCAGTGCAAAGAAGGTCTCCATTTAAAATTACCCTCTAACCTTTCTGTTCTCTAGGTCTTAGGAAAGGATTTCCCTGAAGCCGAGAGCAAGACCCAGAGCAGAAGCAGAAGAGAACTGATGGCAGGGAGAGACAAAGTGGACTGCCTGGAGGTGGGAGCATCCCAGACTCGATTCAGATGAAGAAATAAATGATGACTGAAACACAACACAGCGTTTATCATGACAGGAGTGATGGGTTATAAAGATCTAAACTGTTTACTTGTATGAGACCATAATGGTCCTTGTCATCGACATGGTGTTGAAAGGAATGACTTCCATCTAGGGGAGGCAGAAAAACACAGGACATGCATTTTAGCACTAGTAACAGTTTAATGGAATAAGATTGGAAAAGAGGATGAATATGGAAATAAGACAGGGATGACACTGTAATAATTTAAGCGTAGCATTTGGCAGCAGCAGTATCATTTAAGGAAAAACAGACAACACTAATCAACATCAGATGTATTGATATTTTAAAATATACTTTATTTAATGACAATAAATATAAAGAATTTTTATAATAAGAAACTAATTGCAAACATTCTTAGAAAAAAATACAAAAAATACACTCTTACATTCTGAATTTTATTGACATACAGAGTCTAAAACAGTGGTGACAGTCTGTAATTTATGGTGCTTTATGGTTAAGGCAATGAAATGGTCACTGGTCCAAATTCACCCTAACTTCAACAGATCTGTGCAAAATAGGAGTCTGGCCTACATATCAAGTGTAGAAAAAAAGGTAAAACTGATTCAGAGTTTAAAACAAATGCCGATTTTCCCTTCAAGCAGACATTTAATTAAAGTGACCAAGCCTAAAAAAAAAATTACAAATACTCATGTTGGCAACTGGCCCCCAGCATTTTATTCTAATGCCTCTGCAGAGCTTCCTGTGTGCAAGCAGAGCACATTTCAGCAGCTGGAGGTAGAGGCTTCAGAAACTGCACAGCTTAAATCAAACAATTAAAATGCAATTATTAGGCACTGTGTTGGTTTCCCTCTTGTTTCTCTGATTCAGAACTCTACTCTCAGTGAATAACACTGAGCACATGGCAAACGGAACTGAATTCCTGATGCAATGTCTTCTGAAATGAAACATTACAGCTACACTAGCAGGGAGCATGGCCTTTCAGAAGCAAACTACCAGAGCAAAATGTTAATGTTGGCTAGGTGGTGCCCATGCAGAGCTCACCACCCTCTTCAGCCCCGCTTTGGTTTCAGCTCTGCAGACTAAGTGCCTGCCAGGGACCACTAAGTGCATATCTAAAGCTGCCTTCTGGGTCAGTTTGAACCAGAAGGAACTCAGTCCCTGTGTGCCCAGACTCGTCTGTGAGGTCTCCCAGAAAATGGAGACAAGTGGAAGACTGGTTTCAAAAGCACATTTGTCATCTGAACAAAAAAGGTTACACAGAAACACACTCAGGGCTGATTAGGATTTTATTATGGGAGGAGCCCAAGCCATAGGCACATAGGCTTTGCTGATGTAGCAGGTTTTTTAATTGTTCTTTAAAGGCAGGAATATAAACTCTTTATGACACTGAGGGCTAAGTCCCCCTTTAGGAAATGACACCAGCTGATGTAGGAAGAAACAACTTGGAGAGTCCCCAGGTATCAAACACGGAGCAAAAGTCTAGGCACTCCTGAAAATCAGCCTTAAGCTCTGCCACTGCTTACAGCATGACAATTCATTTGTTTCCTAGTCTCTTTAAAGAGCTCAGTCAAAGAGCTTCCTTAAGACCAAATAATTGAAATGAAAGGGTCCATTTTAGGCTGCATTTCCCCCACCTTTATCACAGGATGCCTCCTTACCTGCCCCAGCCTTCTAACACTACTCCTGGAAAGGTATTTAAGGCACACTGGTGCTGTGATCACTGATGAGGGAATAAAAACGGTATCTCTCATCATAAATGCAAATGAGAAAGGTCCAGTTGAAAGTCCACTCGAAAATCAAAACCTCCAAGTATGAAAGGGGCTGACTGTCCTTTCTAACCCAACTCATTTTGTGCAGGGAAATCCTGAGTACTTCACTAAAATTATTCCTTGAAACAGTTTTTGGGACAAAACTTTGTTTAAACTAAAAGTTTGGTACATTATGCAGTGACAGGAGCAGAGGCAGTGGGCACAAACTGAACCACTTTTTCACTGTGAGGGTGACTGAGCAGTGGCACAAGTGGCCCAGAGAGGTTGTGGAGTCTCCATCCCTGGAAATATTCAAAAGAAGAGAAGACCAGCCTAGCTTGACAGAGAGCTTTGGCTGGAACTCAGGTGAAAAAGGAGAGTTGATAACCTTTAGAAGAAGGGGCAGATAACTCAGAAAGATTAATGCTGTGAGGTTATGCAGGGAGAAAATCAGAAGGGCCAAAGCCCAACTAGAACTTAATCTGAATACTGCTGCAAAAGACAATAATAATGTTTCTATAAACATATTAGTGACAAAAGGAGGGCTAAGGAGGTTCTCAGTTCTTTATTGGATGTGGTGGAAAACATACAGATAAAGGATGAGGAAAAGGCTGAGGTACTCAATGCCTTTTTTCCCATCAGTCTTTAGTAGAAAGACCAGTTGATCTCTGGATACCCAGCCCCCTGAGCTGGGATACAGGGGAAGGGAGCAGAATGAAGCCCTCATAATCCAAGGGGAAATAGTGACCTGCTACATCACTTAGACAGACACAAGTCTCTGGGGCCAAACGGGTGCTGATCTGATCACAGCCTGAGCACACCTACTGCTCGCCCAGCCTGGCTGGATGGCCGGGCTCAGAGAGTGGTGTTTAAAAGACATGTAGATGTGGCACTCAGGGACATGGTTTAGTCGTGGACTTGGCAGTGTCAGGTTAATGGTTGGACCTGATGATCTTAAAGGCCTTTTCCAGTCTGGATGATCTTGTGATTCTGTAGTTTTTGTTTCAAAAGACTGGCTTGAGTTACATGGCACTCAGTATTTGGAGACTTTGAGGCAAAATTAATAGGTTTAATTCCTTCTGATCATTGACTGGATAAAAGACATCTTCTAAGTGCCATTTAGTTTCTGTAAATGTACTTCATACATAAAAAGCTATATGAATAATCTACCAAAAATTTTGCAAATGTACTGCATTTAAGAGGAGCACAAAATTACAAACATAAAGTAATCACCTGGTTTACAGAGTACAGGCACATTTTGCTTTTGTAAAAAGGTTTTGGTTTTCATGATTTATATAAATTGGTCCGTTAAAACTGTTAAAAGAGAAAGCAAGTTAATAATCTGCCATATCACTGCTTCAGGCACAAAATAACCCTCCACATACATGTCTAATCTGTGATTCCCTGATTCCGAGTTTGCAGCTGGAGTCAAAATAAGCAAGCAGATCGGCAGCCTGATTTGAGGATGGTTGTAACACATGCCTCCACACCTCAGACATCCTTCTGCAGTATTTAAAGCTTCACAGCATGGTTAAGGCCTATTAAAGGGTTTATTCCAATTTCCGGTGTCAATAGATTAATAGTCTTTTCAGGATTCACTTTATCACCCAATGTTGTATCAAAATGTTCAGCTGCACGTTTGTCCTGTGTCAAAACCTCAGGGAAGAGCACATTCTGGTGTGAGAGAAATGCAAAAGACAGCCCTCCACAAATATTGATTTAGTATGTGAAAAGACTTTTAACACTTATTGCTTTTACAGGTAGGAGACCTTCAAGGCTATGAGCATTTAGCTCAGAATGGGCGAGTGAACTAATGAAAGTACATTGACAGAGGAAAGATAAAATGCCTGAGTTTTCTACTCACTTGGAGTGCTGTAAGGTCAGTTTGTATGCATTGATTTCAAAGGCAATTCTCCTGTTTACACAGAGATTGATGAACAGGATGGGCTCACAGTGCTGTTGCTTCTTGTGATCCAAGTCCATGATTAATTGAAAGATCTTGTTATCCATTTAAGTCTCAGTATGCATAGCTAATTCAGAGTAGCGAACAACCACGCTCAGTAGTTCCAATGGCTTAACAATGGGATTTGGAGTTGGATTTTCTTTCTTTTTTCTTCATGTTTTGGCTTTTCCTCTTCATTTTATAGCTAAAGTTTGCATTAGCAAGCAATCAAAGCTCCTTCATTAGATGTGATGATATTCTTACAAAAAATCATTCTTGTTCTTAAGCTTTTGTTCAAGTCAGACTAGTAATCTAACAGCTGATGCCTAAAAAAGTAGAAAGCAGCCTAGGTGTTTGGGAATTAATCTGCATCTTCTTAAGAAGATAATAATTTTCACCATCTTTTTTTTTTTTTAATATGTCTTAAAAAGCAGTTTAAAAAATGATAACTCTTCTCTGCAATGAAGTGGTTGTATTAAACAATGTTTAGTAAATCCAAAAAGTTTGATAGCTATTGGTAATATCTAGACAGGTATTAGTTGTCCAAGTACTGTTATTCCATATGAAAAAGTAGTTATTCCTCTTTAGGTCGGAAAGTGCTGTCTGCTCCTTTGACGATTCTGTCGGGTATTTTGCCCATGTTTTGTTTCACACCTTTGAGATCATTCTCGTGTAATAGTTTCTGTGTGAGGTACTTCTCTCGTTTGACCTTGCTCTTGGTCTTTTGTGATACATCCGGAATTACATATGAAATAACAAACTTCACAAAGTATATGACATGCTAGGAAAGGTGAAAATGAAAAAATGTCAGTCAGGCTGAACAGGACATTATTGTAAATGAAATATCACTTTTTGTCTTAAGACTCGGCGCTGACTCAATACCAGTATTTAATGCTGTAGAAAGAGATTTTAAAAACACATGACTAATAAGATAGAATAATTATCTGGTAAATAAAAATTTCTGATTTTCCAATCCTGATCTGAGCAAGGACTTCTCTGCCTGCTTTGGGGAAACCCTGGTACACACTGCTTCCCTCGTGCATGGAAACACTGGTTACATTTCCCTATAAGGTTTTTTAGGTTTGTTCAAATGACTCTGGGGCAATTACTTTTCTCTGATATAGGAAATCTGCTCTAACCAGTTTCTGATGACTCCAGTAGTCCCTAGATCAGGCCCTAAATACTTTTTAAAATTAATTTAATATTCCCAATAACTGAATATTTCCCTCTCTTAATCTTGGACTGATTCCCATCTTTTGTAAGCCCAGGTTGTAGCTGCAGAGGAAGGAGTAATTCCTTTTTGATGATCATCTAGAGACTCACTTCTTATAGTGACTGTCTTTATAGACTTCACTCTGCCATGTATTGCACCTGTATTATGTACATGTATTATGTACAGGTATCACGTACATGCATTCAGGATGCTGCAAACTTCCTCTAAGTACACGTATTCTATTTCTGCTATTAAAAATCATTCTACAGATCTTGAGAAAAGAAGCTGCAGATATGTGGGGCAAGCCTCAGCTGATGTCATGATTTCAGGGAATTCCTTTTCTAATGTTGCTACTCTTAATTGACATCTCCCAAGTTCTTGCTCATGCTGGCACACATCACCAGCTCTGATAGCTGTGCCTGGACCGACTGCCTCTGAAGGATTTTCTGCAGGGAGGGAAGAGACGAAATGAGCACTGCTCAGCCCCCCTACACTGACCTCCATGACGATGATGAAAGCCAGCTTGGCCGCAGTGACGTGCCAGTAGTAAATGTTGTGCTCATACTGGTGCTGGTGACCAGGAGGGTAGCGCAGGTCCCGGTACCTGAAAGCAATGCGGGGAAGTCAGGAGCTGGCATCTCTGCAGTTCGGCACTGCGGCCAGAGGATGGAGCACGGCATGGCCCCGCTCAGTGCTCCAGGAACAGCCAGCCCGGGAGCCACTGCCATGGCCAAAATCACATCTGCAGCATGAGCCATATTCGGCTGAAATGCCGTATTTTTGCCATTGTATTACGAATTACTGATAAAAATTTTAGTGTGCTTTCTTTGAAAACTATCAGCGAGGAGAAAACCAAATTAAAATAAGAATTTCCTGAGTAGCACAAACTTATGGGTGAATACTTCCACTGCATTCTGCCGTTCAAAATAATCTGGCTTTTCCTGTGTTATAATGTTTCTTATGGGATATTGTTAACTGAAGTAGACGACTTAGACTTAAAGCCCATTATTTTTGTAGTTGGAAAATGACAAATGCTTATTTGACACTTACCTGCATGTCATTTGGTTTCCGAGCCAAGGGGAGAGAGGCTTGCTTGCATTCTTGAAGTCTGATATATTGAAGACAGAAAGTGTGCTGTTTATATACCCCTTCATAGTGTGACTGCTGTGACTCCCGTACGGAGGGACTGAAAAGGACCAGTAATAAACCAGCCGAGGAATCATGTCAGATGTAAAAGCAATGATCATAGCCTGCGTTTCAGAAAGAGGAGACAAAAAAGCAGAGCAGCATTAGAGAAACAAGCTTTAATATGCATTCCTTTGCCATATACTTATAATCTCAAAAGTTAGCATATAAGCTAAAAATAGAAAATATGTTCTTTTGCTGTCAGTGGTTGCTCATTTTGTAAATGAGCCTGTAGTCTCTCATGGGCACAAAACAATCCCCTTCTGGCATGTGCACTGTGTACAGTTTCTAAATTATGCTACCTCTGCTGAATGCCTTAAAACGCTTATACTATAAAACACTTTTTTCATGTACATGCAGAGGAGATCAGCAAATGTGCTTCTTACGAGTACTTATGAGACAATTAAAGAAATTCTGCCTGGTGAAATTAATGGAAAAAACAGAAGAGTCCCTCAGTAATAGAAAATTAAATGCCACCTGCTTCTCTTATGTCTGAGTAAAGGAATTAAATAAATTAGATATATAACTGATCCATCTCTGATCCTAGAAACATCCCACCTTTTCTGACATGGTAGCCAGCCCAAATTCATCTTGGCACTTGTTGCCTACTACTACAGCATGTGGAAACTGCTCTTGATGCCAAGATAATTTTTTTTAGTAGCAGCTGCTCAGTGCTGTTTTACATGACGTGACCATTTGTTTTTATCTTGCTCCCAAGAGAGTCCCTGTCCTACTCAGTCTGCTAGTCACAAACTGGGTAGGAAATATGATCTGTGGGTTTGTTGTGGGAAGTATTTTCTAAACTCATGAGCTTCCCAAAACATCCTATTCTGGAGGACAGGTTAACTATGTTTAATCCAATTTCCTCCCCTGCTACTGCAAGTTCAAAAGGTTTCCCTGTGAGGAAGACTTTCCACTGGCAAGCTCTGCAGTTGAGTATTTAGCAAGAGGCTGCCCAGCCAGATCATCATAACAGGCATCTCTGGGAAGGAGATGACCAGCTGCACTCCAGGACTGAAAGAGAAGTGTTTTGTCCTGTAACAGGATAAAAATACCCACTTGACAATGTGGATGGAAAGAACTGGGCAGAGACATGAAGGAGAAAGGTGTGAAGGAGGGATCTGATGAGATCAGGGAAAAGGAGGTTTAGGCAGAGATGTATAAAAGAGGCAGAAAAAACTACAGGAAAATCGTAGGACAGAGTTAGGAGCAAAGTCAAGCAGTAATGGGTAACAGAGAAGCATAAAAACTGGTTAATCTATGTATTTTATTCCCCATCATGCCAGTCTGCAATTCATGAGGTCTGTACTTCCTTATTTTGATGATATGGGACAAAAAAATTCCATTTTTGTGCAGCATTCCCAGCCAGATAGTCCCAGCCTGAGGAGAAATTTGTAATAGTTGTAGAAGAAAGGTAAGGGGAGAGAGGAGAAAGGGTGAAAAAAAAAACCCCTGGATACCTCTCCTACAGTTCCTTGAACAATGCTTTGGTGGCAGTGCTAGCTAAAACAATCTCCTGACTAGCAGTTGACTCTTGACTAGCAGTGCTCTGCTCTGCCTTGGACATTCCTGGCCCCATGCAGCAGATCAGATGACAATGCTGATCTAACTGGGAATCACCACTGGATCCTTTCCCTGGTCTGATTCAGCCTGTGTTTATACAGTGCTGGTGCCAGCACAATGCAAGAGACAGGGCTGAGGGGGAAAGACAGTGAAGGGAAAGAGCAGGCAGTTGAAACGGGGACTAAACCCAGCCTACCTCAAGTAACACCACTGCCAAATGACAAATGATGACCTAGTGTCTTACCTTTTGAGTTGGCTTACTTTGAAGAACCTGAGAAGCTAAACTGTAGTTAAGATAAAAGTTGCAGAAACAATCCTTTTGAGACTGTGCTCCAAGATCTGTATTGAATTCTCCAGAATACTGTTACAAGTGAGCTGAGTTGAGAAAAAGTTTGGCTGATGAGAAATAAAAGGGAGGCATCCTAGGTCTAAAACTCATTGAAAGTTTTCAAGGATAAGGTGTTTTTCCTGTACTGCACTTTGGCTTAAATCAAATGTAGTTGGCATTCACTTTTAAACACTGTTTTTAAGCATTACATGCCAGTGTGAAATGAAGTGAAAATTATGTGTTGTTTATATTTACATGCTGAGTAGGTGTTTTTGAGTGACAAGAAGTATATATTACTGTGTCTTGCAGTTGCAGGGAGACGACCTCACAGCTAAATTACTCTGTTTTTAACTCTGAAGTAGAGTTAAAAGTAGAGTACGAGTATTTGTAGTCTGAATTACAAGCATAGAAAATTTTTGTTAAATAAATTTCCTTTCTGTTCTTGAGCTCATCTGGTCAGTAAGGCAAAAAATTCCTTCTCCCTTTGGACCCAATGAGTCTGAAGCTGCTTCTTTGTATCAGAAAGATGCTGGAATATGGTATTTACAGAACTTAATACTTGATCTTACTGAATCTTTTTTGCAAGGCCCCAGGTCTCCCATCATCCTAAATCTGAACCCTATCGCACTCTCCTCCCTCTCTCAGAATGATCTCCAGATGTGCTCCGGAGAGCTTCAAGGACAGAAATACGAGAGCTAATCCTACGGCATCCTCTCAAAGGAAAAGCTTTTTTTCCTCTTGAATTATGGGCTGCATTTCAGAGTATTGCACTGGAGAACTACAAACAAACAGCACATTCTTTTCTTCCCAAGCTTTACTGCACGCAGTTTTCCATTTATACCATAACTAATTAAAATCAGTGTTCAAATCAACAACAGATGCAACAGCAAGTCCAGTGCCTCACGGCAACTCTCAAAACTGGTAGCTTTGTGCAAAAGTTGCGTGCAAGGGCTAGCAGCTGCTACAAAGGTAACATGCATGAAGGAGAAGATGCATGAAGGAGAATAAGATACACTACCCCAGTAGAATCAGCTGTAACAAATCATGTAGAAGAGAAGAAACACTTTCTGTGTACTAAGGTAAAATCAAGGCAGGGTTGGTAAAGGAAAGACTGATGACTTTGGATCAGTTCCTGGATGTCAAACAAGAAAAGAAACACACTTAAAGGAGGAAATCAGCTCCTAGCATTTGCTAAAGCACGTGGCTTTATGGCCCACACTTCATTAGCAATAAATACCAGTCTCTTTGAAGTCCTCACAACACGTGCAGCAGGGCTGTTTGAACGTGACACTCTCTGGAGCTGAGCCCTTGCATGCCAGCAGCTCCATGGAGGTGAGCCTGCCCTGCGTGCACACTGACACCAGCTGCAGAAAGCAGGGCAGGAACATGCTCCTAACAGAAGCCTACACATGGCCAAGTCAACGTGGGGTCACCAAAGCCACTCTGCCTCTGCCCTGGATACCATGAGAACTGTGATAAGGTACAATATTTTAAAGTGATCTTAAGATACATGTTCAGCTTCTAGTTTCATATTACAAGATCCAGCTGGATTGACCAGGAAATACAGCTATCTTATTCAATGGCATAACCTATTTGGATCTCTCTGATTACAGAAGAAAACAGTGACCCTATTGAGAAAGGCTATTCCCCATTGATAGTGTGTGGTGTCATCGTCCCTGCAGAAGAAACCAGTGGTCATTGCTCCTTTAAAAAAGGCCAATAGTGAGAATTTTCTGTAGGTAAATACATACTAGTTACTGTTTAACAATAAACAATCAAATAATCCACAGTGATAAATAACACAATGCAGCCTACAAATAAAATATTGGTGAGTTGATACAAAAAATGTGAAAGGTCTGAATTTCATTGTTAGAAGTATATTAATCAGATTTTTTTCCTTAAATATTTACAAGAAACTCTCTTAAAATTCAGTTTCTTTGCTGTGTACTTAGAAAAATTTAAGTACATCTGAAGAACAGGTTAGTGCCCAAATTCTCAGAAAATTCACTCTGATCTACAATTTTGAGCAGACATGGTATTTTTAAGCACAGAAGAAAGAAGCTGAATTTTTGGTTGAAGAAGACGTGCCTTAAGGATCATTTCAGTTGCATTTCACACACACAGCATTCCCACATTCGGATGCAGCACCTGCAGTGAGGCATTTCATGCTTTGCACTGTACTCACATTGGTGACCACGGCCAGAAGGGCTATGCCCTGCAGGATGGGCTGCCAGGCGCCGATGTCCTGAGCCTTCTGCGGAACCATGCGCCTGAATTGGGTCGTCAGCTTCCACGCATCCAGCCGGATTTCCAGCATGTTGTTCATCAGAGCCAGAAGAGGAGCCAGGGGGAACGATGCCACAAACAGGGTCACAAAGCCAAACTGTATAACTGTGAAAGGGAGAGGTGGCACGCACTGATGAGGCTTTCATTTACTGGAGATAAGCAAGTGTAGGCATGTACAGTTTATGTACTCCAAATTCAGATGGGAGAAACAAGAAAGAGTAGCTGGGTTCCTAGTGAATCTTCTGGATGAGAAAATAGTGGCACAACACTAGGTGCTAGGTGAAGGGGACAGGAAAATATTACAAATCACAATGCAGCATGAGGAACTATTCTGGGTATTCAAATACCCATTTCTTTCTGACATCTTTATCATGAAGACCTGGAAAGCTCATGTGTTGCTGTTTGCCATGCTCGAAATGACCACGCAGAGACTTGAGAGTTATGAGAGAAAGGCAGGGCAGAGCCAGTCTGACCTTTGTTTATTACATGCTCTTAAATACTATTTGAAAGGTGACCATGGATTGGAGAGTGGAATCCCCACCTCTCAACCACATTGGTCGAAAGGACTGTCACACAACCTCTCCTCTCCTTGGAGAAGAATGTGAAAACAATGGTAATATTTATAAAACACGATCTCCTGTTTACATGAAAGAGTGTGAGAAGGTGAGAACTTCTACTTTAATATGAATGCTCAGAAACTAGAAAATCCTCATGGTAACACTCATGACTGTCTGACTCTGTACTGAATTGGAAGGTCCAAATCAGCAATCATCTTATTTGTGTCTGGGTACTGCCTTAAATACACTGGCAGTGTTGTCACAGAATGGATGGTGGCAACAAACCAGCCATGGCCTGCCAGCTCCCAAGTTACCAGCAACTGGTACTGCTGGTGTCCTGGTGACTGCAGACCTTCAGCAGAGCAGTCAGACACAGGGCTCTGCTATGCAACACCAGAACATGACAGGGGTCTGCCTTCTGAATGCATTTCTCACAGGATTAGGCAAGGAAGCAGCAGTCCTCCTCCATGTACAATCACATGCTGTTTCCTACTTATAACATGGATTAAGGTTTAGCTGCTCAATATAAGCTTGTAAAACCATCTGTAATGGCTCAATCAAAACTTGTCTTAGAAAACATTAATGTCTCCTCTGTCCACCATATTAAGCATTGCTTGTATGAAGTTTTATTTAGAACATGTCTGTATCCAGCAGCAGTAGTGAATCAGACTAAACTGTTCCTTACCCATTTCAAGATACTCATAAAATAGTCCAAGTTTTCCAATGGGTTGGAGGTGGTAGTCATGTTCCCAACGTGCAACAACTTTTTCTGATTTAGCAGCTGAAGAGTATCTTCCAATTAGATTCTTGACCAAACTATCAGACAGGGAGAAAAAGAAAACTATCTTTTAGGTAAAAGAATCTAATAAGTTCAGTAAATGAGAAAAAAAATTGGCATTTCTGCTGTTACTGGTTTGAACAATGGATTTATTTATTTCTGAATTATTCAAAACTTACTTCCTTCCTCTTGTTGCCTTATCCTAAAAGTGGGTTTTTACAAACCATAAATAAAAGTGTAAAGGAGATGCCTGAATCATAGTGATTTTTATTTATGAAATGAGTTAAAGTAGTAACTTATACATGACTTTTAAAAGCCCAGTATATAACAACAAATCATTCCAATCAATATTAAGCAAGTCTTCCGTTTAATAATCTCATAGCTTGTACTATCTCAGTTTTGAATATTCAACCTGAAACACATCGAGTTTGACTTGTGGAGAAAGGAAGAATTTCTGATCAGAATTAAAATGAGTTAAAACAACAGAGACAGAAGTCCAGACTACCAGACCAAAAAAAGACTCTGAGGACAAGTCTTATTCTTTCAGAATACAATATGCACTTAACCAAACTCAGTGACCAAGTGCCCAAAGGCATCAAGTAAAACAGTACTTTTCAAATATGAAAGAGCAGATTACTTAATAGTTTGAACTTACGGAACAAGAACTTCTTGAATGTTGTTCCAGATAGCTTTCCCTCCTACTATGATGGCAAGCTGGGTTGTGAGCTCGAGGAGACAGCCACCTGGATCACACTGAAGGTTGGGAGAAACAGGAAAATTTTTTGAAGTTGGGTAACTTTTCAGGCATGAATGAAGTAGTTAAAATTATGCATTCCTGGTTTAATAAAATAACATTAGTGAAAGCAATCAAAGAAGACTGTCTAGGCAAACCTTTCCAGTAAGGTATGCAAAAGCCAATTCCAGGCCACATATGGTAGGTTGACAGAATACCAGTGAAAGAGTGAAATACCAGATGAAGTCACGCAGTTCTGTGCTATCACCAGGTGAGGATTACCCAGCAAAATAAGGATTCTTCTACTGATATTCCCTTTTCTGTGTGCCCAGTCATGGTAAAATACACTTTTCTGGGTATATGTAATACATTTCTAAGCCCAATAGGTCTTGTGCCATATTCTTTTATGCTAGGGGTTAGTGAGGAGGCAGTTAGCTCGGGAGGCAGTCACTTTCTAAACCCTAATGTTAAATATGTACAACTGTGTTTTAACTTTATACCCTCCTAACTGCAGCACAATACCCGGACTAATTGTACATTCTACATTCTTACCTCTTCATTGCGATACTTTCCTAGCCAATAAACTGGACTGCCAGGGTGGCCTACAAATTTACCCTTAAAGAAAGCTATGTAGAAGCATGAAGAATAGTAGTTGACAAACTGGAACAAGAACATCTTTGTGGTCAAACTGTTTTCATAATCAGTCTGTGTCCTTGGAAGTTCTGCAATGAAAGAAAAGTAAATAAATTTAAGAAACCCAACCCAAACTACAAGTAACCTACAAGCTGTTCTAGAGCCTCAGCTGCAAAATATCTGTATGCCTCATATTTCTTTATATGGCTGAGAGCATTATCATTTAGATTGTACGTAATCCCCTATGTATACTGTAACCATTATATAATTCTAAAACTGTATCGGTTGTAAAAAGAAAATAACCTGTTCTCTGACAATAAAGAAAGAGAAGAAGCAAAAATTCTAATAACTCAGGGAAAGAAAAAGCACCCAAATCCAGCAGACTCAGGAAAGATGCAAATGTAACACTTTGAACAGATGAAACAGTATTAAATGAAAGCACCACACCACTTCATGCATCTTAAGTAACATAGCTACTTTAATGTTGATGACCTGGATATAGATAATAATATTATTTGTGAGTGTTTATCTGTTTACAACATCAGAGCACTGTGTAGCTTTGGAATGGTGACCTTATTTCACTTATTTATATAGAAAATAGCTATTTTCCCCATAAACAACAGCTAATATAATTGAATACATTATGCCTTACCGATCTGTTTTGATAAAGCTTGGTTATTGTAGTAATTTTCTTTGCTTTGTATGTTTCACAAGCACAAAACTGTAAAACAATTGATCTTTCATGCTGCCTATGTAAGGACTTTTCAGGCAAAAAGCTGAATATAATATTTCTCTGATATTGAGAAAATCTATATTGGAAAAGTTCTAGGTGGTATTTCGTGATTTTGTGGGAAAATCTGAAAGATGTGGCACAGGCGTTCATTTATTATAATACCTACTATAGATATGAACGCTAATTTTTCTAGCTATTTTACCCCACGTTTCCACCCGAGCTAGAGCAGCAGCATACCGAAGTCAGTGATCAGGATTGCCACTTTTTCATAGAGGATGTTGAGAATCATAATGACAACGAAGCTGATGAGCGAAGCGGTCACTGACGTGGCCGTCTGTGGAGTCAGGTACTTGCGGATCGCCTCCGTTCCACTGATGTGCTGTGACAACTTTGCAGAGAACACCAGGAAAACTGAGAGCCTGTAGACAATGATTCCAACAACTGAGGCAATAATCAAAAGGATCTGCCAAGGGAATGCAAGAAGGAAGTTCATGTTCAACCACTGGCCTTAGGAAAAAGTGAGTTCAAAACACTTTTCATGATAGGCAAAAGAAAAGCAATTTTGTGCCTGTCATTCCATTGCAAGAGGATGATCAAATAAGATACAAAGCAATAAATAGAGAATGCATAAAAGAACCCTTTTTTCATGTAGCATAGTAAATCTGCAGGAAAGAAAAGAGATGGTCTGTTTTATGACTAATAACAAGGTTTGTACTGATGTAAGCCAATGTAATGAGAACTGTCATCAAATCTTGCACCTCGAGGCGTGTAATGGAAGAAACTCTTCATACTGGACTATTGGCAGGATGGCAAATGTACTAACGAATCTACATTGATTATGGAGGGGGCTGCACCTTTTCTTCCACGATAGACTATTAGACATTATAGATATTACAGACCCATTTTAAGCCAAGTCATGTAGTCTGCAGGAGTTGCAATGATCCAGCTACCCCATCTTGCTTGCCATCTCCTCTTCTGCTTCTCTTCCTGCCTTTATTTCTTGCTAGTTCTCTAGCTATGACTCAGTTTAAGGTTCACAGGCTGTGTATCTTTTCTTCACTATCTCAGCAAACTGCCATGAACTACCTTCCCTCACCGTGCACACAGCAACTGTGAGTAACACAAAGGACGAACCCAGAACAAATCTCTTCCCTCCAACAGGAAGTCTGGCCTATTTTAATCCAACGGCAAATCAGTATTCTTTCCTTTCTGTTTCAAATGTGTCAGTGCTGAGGCTCTCCTGGGCTTCCAGACACTATTCCATCTCCTATCTGTATCCTATCACCCAGAATGAGGTTTTTTCCAGCTGCTATTTGTGCTACAGGTGAGGAGGACTTGCAGCATGCTAAAACACAGAGCTTTTCAAGGCAATCTCTCTGGGCCTGCTCGTGTTATATATTGTGTCATGGTTGACTGGACTGCTTCCAAGGTTTAGTTTTAATTAAAGTAGCAGCTCTGGATGATTAAAGAGCATCCAGCTTTGCTCTGTTAAGTGAAACACAAAACCTGAAAGAGGTCATGGACTGTGAGACACAATATGGAAGAACACAGCTGGAACAGATCAGACAAACTAGCAGGGAGTAGAGCTTATAAACCAAAGTCTTCCCCTTACTGCCTCACTAAAAGCAAAGACATTTGTCTTAAAATAATCAGGGAAAAACCAATGGACCACCTTCACAAGCATAACTCATAAGCTACAGCTGCAGGATATTTTGATACTGTATGCTAATGAGTATTGGGTGACTACAGCTCCCTTCTCCATGTGGGTCCCTACCCTATAGGCTTGATCAATGCATGAGATGGAAATCCAACTGGACCTGTTCCATCCTCATTTTTTGTTCCCTTCTGGAGGATCATTTTTAGACCCTTACTAGAAAAGTGAATTTATGAAGGGAAAGAATAAGAGAACTTTACCCAGAAGAAGATGGCACTTGTACAGAAAGTCATCCGTACGCACTTCCCACATGCAGTGTATGGCACATGTTCTTCTTGCTGTAAAAGGTTAAGAAACAGATCAAGGATGCACACAATCTTTCATTTTTTTGTGTGTGCTCAAATTAAACTCTTTATTATACTGAGGGCAGAAAAAAAAGAAAAAAAGTACCTTGTTTTGTTTCCTGGAAACTCAACATTTATTCCTGATTTCAGAAGTCTTGCCTGGCCTGATTACAGTGTCTTTTTTTGCTGCCCCTTCTAAGATAAAAATGACTTCCATAGAGGTAGAGGGTCCTCAGCTCTTATTGACTTCAGCCTGACAGGGTGCATAGTCCTTTTGAATGGACTCATCCTTCTTGGCTGATCGTGGCATCCAAGGTCATTATCTTTCAAACTTCAATGGCTAAATTTAGCAGGCACTAAAATTTTTGTCCTTTATCTCTGTATTTCTCAATGTATTCCATACAAAAAATGGGATGGCTTCCTCAAGGAAAATGACTACCTCAGTGTGGTACTGTGAAAATTCACCGAGTCTTTAAACAATCTCCGAGGATCAAAATAAAAAATTTTAGCATATTCTTCACTCTTTGAACAGTCTGAAAGGAACTTTCTAGCTGTGACTTTATATACTCAAGGTGGCATAGGCTTATAAGCTTTTAAACAGGATGAGTTTTTTGATAGTACAAGATATAAAAAGAAGATCTATATAGGATAGTTTCAATTATGGCAGTTAATTTTGAAACTTTTCAAGAGGCCTCTAATAAACATTAGTATAACGTGGATGCAATGTGAAAGCAGTGCAAATGATTAGATAAAAGAAAGAGTAATTTATTGACAGAGAATAATAAAAAGTGAAACTGAACTTGAGTAAGCCAGCAAAGCTAAAGCTTCTCAAATATATAATAAATAGAAATCTAAACTAAGATCCTCATAAATATGAATCCTCTGTCATTGAAATGAGGTTTATCCTTGTCTCTGCAAGTTTGTTGTTATTAATCATAATTTCATCCATATGCACTTAGCAACAATAGCAATTTATACGTGTTTCAAACAGAAATATCTTCAGTTAAAAACACTATTCTTGGCATCATATATAATAATGCAACATTTCCCTCTATTCACCTTTTTTTCCTGATGCATTCCTAGGCAAAGATAGCAAATGGTCTGTGATCTTGGCCTCTGGCAGCAACATTTAATAATTTCTTGGGGAATTTAATAAAGTAGACTTTGTCTTCTAAGCTGGGGATGATGTCTACCTCTGTTTAAGACAGAAGAACCTCAGCAGTGCAAGGTCCTCAAACAGGCAACTACTTTAAAGTGCTTTCAGTTAGATATCAATTCCCTCTCCCTGCATCTGTACTTTATCAAGTCACTGTTTTCAGGCCAGCTTATCAATTTGAGGTACTGCTGATTCCTAAAGCTCCAGTCCCAATTCACCATTTTCGTAGTGTCTGCTCACAGTATGTCTATAGCAGTAACCATCACCAGTTATCAAAATATTCCTTACCTGTGTGATCTCATTCATCACCACGTGAGTGCAGCGAGCCTCGTACTCTGGGCGAACTTGCTCTTCTTGCTCCAAGAACTCAACCGTGTCCCATTCATACTCCAGCTCAGCCTGCCGCCGCTTCCAAAACTCCAAAAAAAAAGTAACTATCCAAATGACAGACAAAATGAGCAATACCATGTGAGTACTGGATACTGCTTGACCCCTCTGGGCTATAACTCGTGGCTCAGTATTCCATACAGCTTTTCACAGACATGGAATAAAACCTTTATTGCCTAATGCAATGGTGAAAACAACTGGATCTACTCCTTTATGCAATTATGTTTTTGGATGCATATGTACTTTAATATGAGAAACCTGAGGTAAATGGTGGTGTAACCACATGCTAAAGAATGTATATACTTTATCTATGTATTTTCTTTCTGCCTAAGGCCAAAATATGAGCTCTTTGGATTTCATATTACAGGCTGCTTTGAAAAAGTTTAACATGGGATTCTGAAGAAACTAAGTTGTTTGGATAGGTGAAGACAAAATGCTAGAAAGTGCAGGACTTTTAGAAAAATTAAACTCAGCATGCTAAAAATTGTCACAGGGAAGAGCTCATGCTCATTCAAGCTGCAATTTTTGTGTAGATAAGTTATCAAATTTCAGGCTACAAAAACGTTTGTTCAGGTAAAACTGCTTAAATACAGCTGTCTCTCCTCCTCTGCTAGCACAAACCTGCAGCTCTTTTGTGTGGCATGGAGCTTAGAAACCCCCTGGGCTGGGCCAGCTGTTTCCCTGGGCTGTGCTCCTGCAGCTGGAAGTGCTGAGGGATCAGGTGCACAGATGCCTAAGCGGTAATGGTTAAACATGAACCCAGCCAAACCCATTACCTTGTCCCAAGACACTATGCAGGCAGATCTGGCAGCAGAGGCAATGACAAACCCAGATGGGAGGGCTGGAGGAGCTCAGGATGCTGGGTGTCAGTACCATGCTCCCTGGCACACCTGGATGCTTCATTCTCAAAGAGGGTGCAGGCTCAGATTAAATGAGTGGTGTGGTTCTGCAGCACTGGTTCCGGGGGGAATAGTATCCAACCACTGCACTCTCATTGTCTGGGAGTAATTAGCCCTAAAACTGGGGTTTTATTTTACTAGTTTGGCCCCTCATTCTGAATGACAAAACCTCAGTGGCATGCAGTTACAAGTCCAAACATTAAAGGTTATGTCTAAAATCAGGTGTGGTTGAAAAATCCCAAAGTGAAATGTTTAAAACCCAGGAAACTCCATGGGCTGGGCTGTGAGAGTGGCATCTGCAAACAGGCAAACTCTAGAAAACCCTGCTCCTCTGATTATTCTGGGGCCTCTTTCAAAAGGACTTCTCCTCTCCTTCATGCTCAGAAGCAGCAAGGACATTGCAAGCAGTGGACTAGAGGGTCTTACCTGCTTTCTCCTGAAGAGCAGGGGCATTAGTCTTCCATAAACCTCTAATTGCTGCTCAGCCCAAATCACAGGAATCTACAGGCTATACTGATTTGTTCCAGCTGCAAATCCAGCTGCTGCTGAGAGTCCTTCAGCCCTTCAGAAGTGCAGAGACTCCTTCTGTGGTGATAGCCTTAAGTGCTAACTGTGGCAGAAGGGCACATAACACAGAGATAGCTCTCCCAGCCCCCTGCTAGCCAAGCTGTGTCTTTCAGAGCAGGACAGGAGCTTCTGCTGGATTTGCCATTTCCCTTTTATTCTGAAGTGAGATTGTTTCCACAGTGGAAACAAATTACATTTCAGAATCAGGAGATCAAAGCAGTCATTTCACATCATAATGAATACTGTCCTCTTTCGTGTGTCTCCCAACACTACCTTTAAGACTGGCCCAGGTATTCTGCCTCTGAAGTTGTGTCACCAAGGTCTGAGAAGAAGTGCCTCCACTGGAGAACACTTCCTGGTTTAACTCATCTGGCTCAGGGAGGGGATCCAGGCATGGCAGCAAGTGAAGTGGAAGCTGTCTCTTGTTCACTACCTTTGCCAACCTAGTCTTATCATCAAAGGGAGAATTGGCAAAACATGATTGTATAAAAAAGGCTAACTCCTGACACCAAATTCCCTGGGGTTTTATAGTGCTTTAAGATTTTTTAAGGGAATACACACAAGAAAATACACACTTATTAGAAGTGTAATGATGATAATGATGGAATAATATATCTAAGACTCTAATATTAATTGTTTTGGACAAGGAGGTCTAAAAAAGTAATAGAGCAAGATGAAAATTACAGCTCGAATTATACCAGGACCATGGGTATAATTTTGGTTGAATTTCTGTAACATAATTCACCTCTTTATATAGTGGACTTACAATAAAAATACTAGTAGACCCTGCAGCCATCTCTATAAGCACGAAGCTTAACTTTGTAATTATTGCTCCTGGAACCAGTCTTCAAAACAGGAAGCACAATTTTAATTTAAGACCAAATTGACAGTAAATTAACTCTTGACATGATAGGAGAAGGTTACATTAGTATCACACTTCTAATAATTTTTAAGCTAGTGAATTCTCTGCTGGTATTTTGACTTAGCATATGTTTTGGAAGAAAACATTTTTCTGAAATTATACATTTCACCTTACATTTCTTTAAAGCAAGAGTTATTTTGAAGCACTTTAGGTCATCATAGGGAAATAAAAATCCAATGTGTTTTACAAAGAAAGCATATTTTGCATTGTTGTTAGCTATATATGAATTCAAAAGATTACATGATGCACTTTCTCTATAGCACCCCGTATACAGACCTAACATGGAACTTCTGTAATTACTGGATAAAACACTGCAATACAAGCCAGTTAACAAAGCTGCTAATATGAATAAAATGTTTCTATGAAAATAAACCTGCCTAATCCCTTGAATATAGCACCAAATGTTTTCACCACGGGAAACATCCTGGTTTCATATACATTTCCTCTGCTAGAAGGTAAATCTAGTGCTTGTAACCTACTACACTTTTTACAATCAGCTTCTTAAGTAAAGAGAGAAGGAAAAAAGTCCTGGGAAATATAACAAATTACTATTTTTCAATTGCATTGTGCAGTTACATAGCTGTTAATAGCACAAGCATCTCCATAAGTCTTCAGGAAAACCCCATCTCCTCTGGCAGATATACTTAAGCATGTGGCTGGCTCCTGCTGGATGAACATGTGGCAGCCTTAACCACCTCCCTCAGACTCCTCTTCAAGTCATCAAAACAGAACAGATACTGAAGACTCATTTTTAAGACTACAATTTTTTGTTTGCTTATGATGAGTTTCTGTGAATGTGCTTGTTTTCTATGGAACTACTTTCCAGTGAATCCCCAAGTGCTAGCGAATGAAGTCAGTGCAAATTTATCCATGTTTTCTTGGCTGATGCGGGAGGCTTGGCCAAAATTAGATAACAAACCACAGTTGTTGAAATCGACTTACCCCATATTCCCATAAATACTGCAAACACCAGTGTTCCAAAGCTATCAAAGATACAGAGTTTCTGGAAAAGTGGACAAGAAAAAAAAGTCTTAAAATATAACTGACCATTTTTTTCTTCTACACCAACCCAGAACAGAACCCAGAAGCTGCTTACTGAAAATGTTGATTTTCAGTTTTTATGTAGTGTCATAAACAACCCTTGTGGATAATGTTTCCTCAATTTCTGTCTGTACACACCACTCTCCAGTAAATCAAGGAAATTAAATGCAAAGTTCAGAATGAAAAATAAAAGCCATATATGCATTATGGGGGACAGTGAAATGGTGTGCTATCAAACTTGCTTCCATCTGTTGCATACTAAGAGGAAAAACAGTGCTCTTGGTCTGGGAACTCAGTATAGACTTATGGATCTTCAGTACAGCCACTAAGGCCATGGACACATCTGGTTCTCATAAGCAGGATAACAAGTAAATTAGTTAGTAAAACCACACTCTGATGAAATAGCTCTGTGGTCACTATCTCGCTTTTTTTCCCATCATGGCCTTTCCCCTGCATTCTTATTTCTTTTTACTATATAAGTGTGCTGATGCAACACATTAAGGTTGGGCAAAATATTTTTGATGAATAGCTGAAAAATCACAGTTTTGGGACTGAATCTATGGAGAGGAATGATGAAAGGCTCACATTAGCTTAGTGAGACAAGGTAATGGGGAAAGAAAGTGAGGTTCTTTTTGACAGGAATAAAGAGCAGACAACAGGACATGGCTGTGTCACAGCTTCTGTCATAGCCAACATCAGCCTCTCCTTGTACCCATCTTCTCCTTGGCAACGCGGATCAAATTCAAGGCATAGATCCAGATAACTTCATGCAGGGAGGAGGCAGAAATTAGAAATGTCAAAACAAGCTTTAAATGTTTCCTTAAAAAAATTGATTCAGAGCTACTGAATCAAGGCTTTAACTGAATCTTCCCTTCCCTCAAAAAGAAGCATCCCCAAATGAAACCAATTTTCAATTAAAATAACATTTTATTCTCGTATCAAATATCAGCACCTATGTGAAATAAAAAAAATCATCTTATATCAAATTGGAGTAATAAATGTTGTTTTTACTTTTTGAAGTCACTGTATGAGAAGGAACAACTATTTGCACATTTTGACAATTTTTCAGGACATTAATGGAGGACCAACACTGTTTCAAATGTAGTACTAAAGAAAGTGCAACTAAAGTTCAAAAATGTGTCTACAAGCTGTAAATGTATTTACCTTGGATGATTCACAAGTGATGGTGAGGTTCCAGTAGGTACATACTTTATCACACTGAGGGCACATTATGATATTACCTCCTATGCTGGGGTCACATACTTCTTGGCTAAAAACAAAACTGATCAGTCACTCACGAACACTAAATTCTTTAGTCCTTTTTCATGAAGACAGTGCAATAATCTCAGGGAATTAAGGAATAATTTACCAGTGATCTGCACTCAAGGATTCCACCCTCACCCCGGCAACAAATCCCCACTTCCAGTCATAGTCCTCATCTCAAAAATTGGTGACACATAAGGAAAATAATTTCCATCCCTTGTATGTGGTGGTAATTCTCAAAATTGCCCACACTAAAAATAAAACAGCTCTTAAAAGATCTCCTAGTCTTCAGCAGGAAACCCACAGTTGCATTCTCACACCTGCTATCATAGCAAGTCCAAAGGGAGAAGGAAGAGCAGCGCTGCCTAGCAGAACAAGGAATAGCTGCAGAGCCTGAAGGGCTACCTAATCCCTGTGGTCTTCTAAACAGGATTAGACTAAAAATTGTGCAGAGGGCAGCTGCCACAGTGATTCACAGATCTGTCTCCTAAGAGATGGCAAAGGAGCTGCCACCTCACACACACTAACCCAGCATGGTGGAGGCTGAAAGGTAACGTCATTACTTTCTATGTATACATCAGGGGGGCTAAACACCAGGGAGGGAGCTGAGCTCTTTAACTAAATTTTAATACTGGCAAAAAGCTAAATGGGTACAAATTGGGCACAGGAGTGGAGCTGTGGAGCCCTTCAGCATGGATTATGAACACCCTTCCAGGAAGGAGTACACTGTAGGTCCTTTGACACAATGCCATCACTTTTTTTTCCCTGGGTCATTTGGCCATGATTGAATTTTGTTGTGTTCTGAGGAGAGAATCTGAGCCATGGATGTGCCTTGCCTTCCAAGGTATCCTAAGCAGCTGAAGGCCCCTGTGCTGTTGCTCTTCCTACATTTTCCCAAATTAGAGAAAAGAATTTTTTAGTGTCTTTGGGTATCTAGTTTAAGGATTACCACAGTGAAAATTATGTCTTATGGCAATTTGTGTTGCCTTCATATTGCCACTCTTTTCTTTCTGTTTCTACACTAAGTATGGTGAACCTCATGCAAAATATAAATAAAATTATGAAATAGCAAACTCCCTGATGTCTATCACTGTAATGGTCCATGGATATTCATTATTTATTGAATCTTATATGCCTTTGCTTTCAAATCCACCATGGCAGTTGTTCTCAGTCCCTTTAATTTTGCCTTCTTCATTTAGCAGCTTCTTGCAAACCCTGCACTGTCCCTCTGTGTACAGGACTGATCAAAATTGCACGTGATACTAAACCAGGCCTGATCAGGTACCTCCATGTGCAGTTGTCCTTTGTCAGGCATCCATACAGAAAACAGCCAACTCCTACAACTGCAGCCACAGTCAGCATATTTGTGTAAAAGCCCAGCCAAGCAAAGTAGATGCCAATTTTCTCTCCATAGTATTTCCTGTGGAGGAGAAAGGTGATTTTTTTTTTTCCCCTGAAGCAAGTAAATCTACATTTCTGTTTCAAATGGCTCTTCATTTCACACATTTTATGTCAACCCATATTGTAATAGTCCTCTAGTTTCAACTTTGGGATTGCAGTAGTGTTGCATGCTTTTGTAAAAGGATAGAATGGGGGAAAAGGAAAAAGAGAAAAGATCATGACTTGCAAAGAAAAATTTTAAGTGGTTGCCTTTTGATAAATCAGCTCATCATGAAACCAGTCTCAAATTATGCTCCTGTGCATGAGCTGACCTGGGTATATGTATCTGCCCTCAGAACTGTGTCTCTTCGACTTCCCCAGAACCAGACCTATTATGCAGATATCTCATTCTCCCTGCATTAGTGCAGTGCCAGTTACACCAACCTGATGAAATCCAGGGGCTGCAGTTTGAAAATGTTCTTAGGATGAGCCCATTCTCTGTAGAGGAGATAGCGTTCACTTGGGCAGTTGGGATCAGTTGAAGGGTGCCTAAAACTTGACTGCAGAACAGAACAAGCATGAGAAGACAGCACTAAAATCCAACCAGTGCAGCTCATCTCTTGTCTCTACAGACCATCTCTACACCATGGAGCTAGGGTCTGGAGTGGCCTTTTAGACAGCTTACTGCAAGCCAGGAAAAGGAGCTGCAGCTCTGAGAGCACACCAGGATCCAGGGTAGAAGATTGTCAGAAAGGCATTGAATGCTAAAGCAAGTGCTGTACATATGTGAGCTGAAAATAACAGGGACTCATCGTGAACTTAATCTAAGCACATGTCAGCGTCTTGGCACTTAGGAATAGAAAATAAAAAAGGATCCATTCTAATTAGAGAACGGGACTGAATTAAAATGGATTTTAAGTAGCTTTAACATGCTACACATGCTTTGCTTCAAAATAATACTGTATTAGAATAAAGGCTGGAAAGACTGAGGGCAAAATCCAGGGGCTCTAGCCTCTGTTTTAAATTTAAAAGAGAGTTCATGTGGAGATAATCTTTGTATTTCTTAGCAGGCTATTAAAAAAGCTATTTCAATAAAGCCTGTTTTATTTGAGACATTTTTCCATTCTGTATCTGTGGTGCAACAAAATGAGTGATGTTTGTAGAAATATATCTACTACTTTTCATTTTCAGCATAGCTGTGATGTATAATTTCAACTGTATAAAAAGATAGTCATTAATTACTAGTCATACTGAGTCCAAATTCTCCATGCCATGATAGAAATAGCCTGTGAGGCAGGTTTTAAATTTTTAAAAGGAAATCTTAAAAATGGCTAGTCACAAATTATATTAATTCTATTCTGTAAAGCTTTGATTACTTGCAAGAAATATGGTTTGTCTTGATTCTGCCTTAAAAATTTCTTTGAAAACCTTGGAGGCCTCCTAAATATTTTAAGCCAAGTCCATGGAGCTGAAGCAGTTATCATTCCTGACCTCCCATATTCTCAGTGTCTCCTTGACAGAACACACCTTGGACACAGAATGGTGGCTCTGAGGGGGACAAGTCCAGATGTTGTGGTTGTGCAATAGATAGAACACAAAAAATCAGCCCTCAGTCTTTGCTCACTTTGCATTCACAGCCTCACAGGGAGTTTTTCCTTTGTCAAGTATTCTGAAATCTGATTTTTTTCTCCTTGATTTTTTTTGGTGCCATTGCTAGCCTTAGTATACAAAACAATTTTGGTATAACTTTCTTATTCAAATGACATAATTAAAAAAAACTTCAGAAGTGTAGCTGCAAAAGCTGGATTTGTTATTATTGCCAGGTGAAATTGAAACCAGTTAAGCTT
The DNA here is from genome assembly GCF_021018805.1 of Prinia subflava. Classification (NCBI taxonomy): domain Eukaryota; kingdom Metazoa; phylum Chordata; class Aves; order Passeriformes; family Cisticolidae; genus Prinia; species Prinia subflava. The sequence goes on from NC_086250.1 coordinate 43,881,744, forward strand.
TTCTCTGCAAGATTCTGACAACTCCTGTGAGGCATTGGACTGGCTGGGCAGAGTCCTCCTGTAGAAACCTGAGTCTCATGCCTGTATGCTGCAATGTTTGGGAACCAAGGGACTAGTTCTAACTGTGCAAGACTTTCACACATCCTGAAATGAGATTTGTAGTCTACATCTCTATCAACAATGCTGATAGGAATTTTAATATTGGAAAATTGCATATTAACAAAACATTGATTTAGGACTGATAATGCAGTGTGTCATGGGAACTATCTCTCAGTCTAGGTACTTCAGTGAAATACAACTCCTAGAGAATACAAGTTTAAGAACTCTTAAGTGAAATATATTGTTTTTCATTTATAGAAATACATTTTTAACCAACAGTGCTTTGGAAGAAAATCTCTTTAGCAAAACCACATCTTAATCTTCTGTGTGTGTACAATACCAGTCCAGGAATAAGGCAATGAATATCTTGTATGCTTTTATATATCTAAAGGATATATATATCTGGATGTAGTTCAGACCTCTAGGTATAGTTCACACTTCTATATCAAACTGTATTTTAGTTACAAGCACTGGACTTACATCATGAAGGGGAAATGCTGCTTTGTAGATTCCAGTGTCCAGTAATTTGTTAATGCCAAACTTTTTCACATTATTTTTTGTTGCATATTCCACACGGGACAGGATAAAATGAACCTGAAATTTAGAAAAAATATTTTTGTGTCCTTGCAACCTGAAAGAAATCATATACAGCTATACCTGTCTCAGCATACAATCAAATTAGAAAAGAGTAAGCAGTGTAGACAAAATTAATTGCACAGGGTATACAAATCTTTCAAACCCCTCCTTTAAATTCAGGTGGAAGAGAAAAAGGGCAAATTTAAGTAAAGTTTTCTTTCTGGATTGCCCAGGCTATTTCATAAGTTACACAGAACCCTTGCATCCCAAACAATTTTTTATTTTTTAGGATGTTTTAGTGAAGGTAATTACTCTGATTTGATAAAAGGAATAGTTTATTTTTAAGAGTAAATGCTAGAAATACTCTATGGACTTACAATTCGGCTTCTAGTTGCAGGATTGAAAAATGTGTCTTTGTCTTGAATATAGAAGTTGGACAAATGTTCCTTTTGAAAAGGGGCAGTGAAAAACTCTTGCTCAGGTTTGATGATATTTTCGTCCACCCTGAAGAGTCTACTGAACCAGTTGAAAGCCGAGTCTCGGGTTTTCAGGTCATTGTGTTGCAGAGGCAATTTGATGTGCATAACCTCAGCATACGTGCACAGCACTTCCCAAGGGGCATGCACTTTCACAAAAATAAGCTTCTCATCCAAAACCTGAGATGAAGGGATACTGAAAATAAGTAAGTAAGCAAAGACCTTCACATTTTAGCAATTTTAGAATTTTTGTTCTCTTTACAGCTCATAGATAACCTACTCAAAAGTTGTATTCATTGTCCATCCCAAGAAATATATCATTGGCTTCTGTAAAGCACTGACATGAGGAAACACTCAGACAGATGAAGGCATGTAAAGGTATATTAAAGACAGTTAAATGTTCCCTTAATGCTGAATGTTCACATCTCTGCAAAGTATTTTACGAAGCAGTTTAAGTGTAACACTTTCCCCATATGGGGTCATTAGGACTATTTTTACTGTAGTTTGGCAGGGCAGGCATAGCTTTGGAGCTGCCAGTGACTCCCCAGCAGCTCAGTTATAACCCCAGGGTGATGGGAGCAGGCCAGGCACACATGGGTGCTCCTGGGCAGGAGGAATTCCAAGCTTTCTAGAGAAAACAGGGAGAGGGAAAGGGAAATTAGATGAAACTGCTGGAAAAAACAGCATGGGGAACATCTGCTCCCAGTGGAATGCCCAGACCAGCAGCATTATGCATTGGGAACCCTGACAGCCACTCCTGCCTCCTGTCTACACATCTGTAGACTTACTGCTGCCCTGCATTAGTGAGTGTCAGCCACATGAATTTTCCTTATGTAGCTCATTGGCTCAGGAACACTGGTCAGATATCTGATCCAGCCTGGGGAAATGTCCAGTTACAAATATTTTTCAGTCATAATCACAGCAGAACTATTGAAGAGTGCAGTATGTAAGTATAGCACCAGGTCTGCAACAGCCTTCCAGACAGCAAGCAATTACTTTCTTATGAATGTGAAGAACCAGACTGTATTCTTGGACATGCAGCAGGAGCCCTCACTGCAGACAAAGCAATAGTTTGATTTGCCATAGATTTGTGATGCTAATTTGGGAGGAAGGGGCAAATCAACCATTTCTGGAGCTCACGATAGACTACCAGACAACAACAAATTATGACTGGAAGTGATTGTCCTGGAGAGGGAGACACAGATGGAGCACTGCAGCCCTGCAGGGCAGGAAGAAAGAGAAGGGATTTGGAGGGGCTCTAACTCTCCCTGCCAGAGACAGCAGCTCTGGCAGCTGGTGTGCATTACCACGGTGCTCTTGAGCTGCCTGCAGGCGACATCGCAGCCCAAAATACACAAAGCGCGGTAGAACACCTGCACAGCGCCAGGCCTTGCCAGAAGCAGGGTCATGTGCAGGAGCCCTGCACTGCTCTTCTGGCAGGGACACTCTGCCCCCGACACACACTGGCTTCCCAGCTGTTCTGCACAGCCAGAGTAAGGGAAGTACCTCTCTGCAGGGTACAGACAGTAATTTGTATCTTCCAAGCTCTGAGCCAACATGACCTATGCAATCTCCCAGCTTCATGATGTAATCTTCCAGCTTCCCATCTTTTATTTTGCAGAGGAAGGAGCAGACATAATGTTTAAAAAGATTTTGCATCAGATCACAGAGACACTGCTAACATAAGAAAGGTGGGCCTTTTTTTTCTTGAGGGGAGAAATCTTACAATGAATTCATATATCCAGTTTCCTTAATCCCACAGGGGCAGCTCTGCTCTCAGAACAGCCATCCACACAGAGAATAGCACTCACCGACCTCGTTGCTTCTAGATGCAAGCCATTGTTTATCAGGTTTGATTCATATACTTGTCTCTTCCTCTGTTAAAAGATATTGAACACTGTAAAACATCTGTTCCAGATTTCACAAATATGTATGCATAGAAAAATGGAATTGCCTCTCAAACCTATCATTATGTTATCTCTATAGCCCACTTGATAGCTACTGTGGTGATATGTACAGTCCTACCTAGTAATTAATCCAGATCCTGAGTTTTTTGTCTGATATGCAATATTGCCCTCAAATGCAATTGTGAAGAACTTATCCTCTCAGTTTCTGGGATATTACAGAGGTGTAAGTGTGACTCAGATTTTGAAAATTTGGAAGTCTACTCCTGAAATTGTGATCTCTTTCACCTTTAGTCACTAAGTGAACTACATCAATCTTCCTTTTGAAAGTCTTCATCTCAAATGCTTTCCAGCCCACTTTCCTTCCAGAAACCTGTAAGTTTATGCTTCTTTCACTGTAATCATATGAGTTCACACGGCAGTTCAAACTGTAGTATTCCAATCTATTTTAGTCCATGGATTACATCCCCAGAGGAAGAAGTTGAGAACTGTAGCACTTGTAGAGTCAGTGGTGCTATTCCAGTAGCATTTAATGTCCCCAGAGGGACACAACAAGTTTTCCTCAGTAAAGATCAAATTTGTGGATAATTTTAGTTTCATTTCACAGTTATCAGCACTGGGCAGATAGTTAGTTACAAAAACCTGAAATGTCTTTCCAGTCTTGAATCTGCTTCTCCATACAGATGACCTCCTCCCAAGAAACACAGAAACATCCCCTTTCCCCTCAAATACAAAACATATAACTCCATAAAGGATTCATAAGAAATTTTGAAACTTCATGTGAAGCAATCAAATTTAAAAGCTATCTGCACCATCTGGGTAGTTCCTCAACAATTTATTTGTTTATGTGAGTCAAAGGTAGCCAGCTCTCACTGAGCTACAGACAGCATGTCAAAATATCAGCATGAGCAATGGGGGCACCTGCAGGCAGCTGGGGCTGGGGCTCTTGAGTGAGCAGTTTGGTGGGAGAAGATGTCTTTAATGCACTGGGGACTGAGAGCCCCATTCCTGTACCAGCTTAGGCTGGGCTGCAGCAAGGTTCTTGCAGTGGTTTGGGGATACTGCTTTCTTACTCCCAGATTCCTTTCATGCCACTGGCCAATTTCTTTGTTGATTAATATGTGCTTTAAGGATCTGGTATCTCCCTCTAGAGGAACTTAAAGAAGGAGGACCCAGTGTTTTTGTCACGTGGCTCTCCATAGCAATTCTTAAGATCTGTGCACAGGATCCAGACCTGTGGCTACCATGAAGGACCAGAGGCAATGAATGACCCTCTAGATAAAGTCTTAGGAACCTTGACAGGTATGTAGAAAGTGGTTCTCAGGGCTAGACTCACCCACTCTAGGGGCAAAAAGATGCTTCAGCAAAAGGGTAAAAATCTTCAGAAGTTCCACAGGAATGGATCAGTTGTATACCCACAAAAGTTTTATCTAGCTCTTGAATATTTTAAGATGGTTGTGAGTCCCCAAACAAGAAAATGCTATTTTTCCAAAACTCTAGCAAGTCTTGAAATTCATTATTATAGAACTGAATAACAATATGTACAGCCTATCCCATTTATACTTTGTTAGTTCTCAGCTTCAGCAGCTGCATGTGGCAATGATCTCATTGGACTAATTTAATATTTTGTGAACAAGTATTTTTCTTATCTGTTTTGGGTTTTTTGCCTTTTTATTCCAGTGAATGTCACCTTCTACTTGAGCTAGGCACAAGAAAAGCCAAATATTTCAATCTGGGTTTTTTCTCTCGTCAATACTTATCCCCTTTTTCCTTATTCCTTGCTTTTCTCAGGATAAACCCACAAACCCAGACTTGGATAGCACTCTCCATGAAGGGATCTCTCCAGGTCTCACTAATTCACTTGGCTATTGGTGACAGTATAATGCTGTTTATATTTTTTCCTTGTATATACATACACGTGTGTAATACAGACATTTATGATGTGTACATCTAATTATCTTTGTTGTACTGACAGCTCTAACTTAAAATCACAAATGTGAATGAGTGTTTTCCTTGCAGTAATATATTTTTTTGCATTTTGAATATTTAATAGATAATAGTTTTCTCCAGTCTCCTTTAAAGCTAAGGGCTTTCAGCCACCTTGGCTTCTAAGCAAACTATATAATGATTTCCTCTGCAATTTTTGTTTTATCAAAACTCAACTCTCTTACCAGTTCATTAATATGTGTAGTACACAACACACAGGAGTTTGTCACTCTAGTATTAACTCTTCTGCCACTCATCTGGCCTCTTTGCTTCTGCCCTATTCAGGTGGGTGTTTCTAAAGTGAGTACTACTCAATCATGAAAATATTTCAACCCAAGTTCTGCTTTGTTCCAGTAAATAAAACAGGCAGGGGCTTAAATACCTGTTTCATTTTCTTTCTAAATTGCATAAAAATAGATGCAGAGCAATTCTCATTTGTAGAAGTCTAATACTATTTTAAAAAATATTTTAATCAGATTCCTTTAATAATTTATTATGGTAAAAAGTTCCAAAAATTAATTTTGCCCTCAAAATCTTAGAGGAATGTTGACAATATTAAGATTTCTAATAATGCATGAATTCAAGTAGTGAGAAACAAAGCCTCTGGGAGGCTTTGCTAATTAGGGGCTTTGCTATTTTATATAAATGATTGAATTATGCATATAATGATCTATGGAGGAGCTAGACTTTTACCCAGAGGAGTCTATAGTGATTTTGCATTGACTGGGGAATACAGTATATAGATATAATAGTTTATTAGGCTGGAAGGTAGAGATCACCCAAAGTTTATTTTAGTATCTGGCATTTTGCTCAGCTACCTGTAAGGCTAAGTTGCAATAATAAAGTAATCATGGCAATGCTGCTGATCTAAATCTGACATAAGTTTTGATGATTGAATGGGTACTCAATAGACTAAGACACCACAGGATGCATAATCATACACAGTCTTAAGAAAATGAAAGCAGAATATAAGTAAATGCCAAGTATTACAGGCATGTGGAAGGATCAGCTTTTGAGAGCTGCTTTTTCACCATGGTGCTTTCAATTTCTGGTGACTGTCTTGCCAAGTTGAGGAGATTAACAAGATTGTGGGTCTGGAAATTGGTAGCAGACCAGTAGCACTTTTCCCCCTGTGTATTGTAAGTGGTAGGGAAGACTTGCTTTGATTACAGTGACAGAAGAATGCCAACTCATATCTTTGCTAAGTTTCTTTTGTGCAAAGAGAAAAGTTCCCTAACAAAATATCCATGTGAGTTCAGGGGAAAAACCCTAATAAAAAAAGAGAGCTTGAACAGCCTCCTCTGCTGTACCTGACAGGCAACAGATAAATCACAGTCAATAAGAGAAGGAGCATGTGGCCAAAATCCTCCCCTATGGAAATCAGCTGAAGGGAGTGAAGAGGATCATTGTACAATATTAGCTGCCTCACAGTTTCTTTGATGGTATTTGGAAGCTATCCTCCAAGTCCCAGCTGTCAGCATCAGAAAATTAATTCATTGAGAAGCTCTGCTCTGTAAGCTTCTTTCCCTTATGTTTGAAGACAATCATAAAAATATGAAGCAGAACATGCTATAGAGAACAAGCCTCCAAAAATGCAACCCCAAAGAACTCCAAATACATATTTTCAGATATACCCTTTGATTTTAAGCCAGCTTCATAGTTTTCTGAAACCTGACCCGTGACCACACAGAACTGGTAATCCTGCAGTCTAGCCTTGTCCTCAGCAACAGCTTCTAGTCACCCTGTTTAGAAAGACTCATTTCTGCTCTACAAATGTATGTAGTAACTGCAGAGTAACTCCTCCTTCTATCTGTCTTCACATTCTACTGTCATCCTTCCTTCCAAAGTAGTAAAATTTGGGTTTGTGGTTGCCTCTGGAACAGAGATTTTATTTCAGTGAGTTTCTGCTTCAAAAATGAACCATCCAGCTGAGATGAAGGCAGGTGTGGCTGCCCTCCTCCCAGTGCTGAAAATCCCTTCATACTTGTTATCAGACTTCCTTGGTAGGTTGGCTGAGCACACCACAGGCATGCAGAGCCTGTCATTCTCTACTGCCTCAAATCACTGCATAAAAAGGCACCGAGGTACCCTTTTACCTGTAAACCCAAGAGCTGTTCTCTCACTGCAGGTATGACACACACTAAGCTGTGGGATGAATATAATTCATGTTTGAAAAGTTACCAAGCTTATTTTTGGTCAGGTGCTTTTCCTTTTGTGGTTTCATTGTTGCTGGTTATCTGAACTTGACAAGTATAGAGGCAGGAATTATTCATTGTTTGCTTATGAAAACAGAATTCTCCTGCTCTGCTGAAGTTCTCAGTAACAATGTACTTAAAAAACCCCAACAAGATGTGTAATGTTCTCCATGAGTGATAGTTTCATTCAACTTGAAAAAAACCAAAATCCGTTTATTTCTGAGATGCACAGATTCCTTCACAGCTGGAAATGAAGCTTTTGTCCACATTCCAACTTAAATTACTGACAGTCTTTCTGTTTATTTCTTTTGGGGGTATGGGCTAAAATGGCATAAAATGACATTCTGCATTGATTTTTTTTTTTGAATTTGCCTTTCTGGCCCTGATCCTTTGACTTTCAACAGTGGGCTCCTTGAGGACCCCAACAGATGAAACTGGTATTTAGGAACATTCCTGAAGAGACTGGTGATATTTGATGGTAAGCTGTCCTGACAAATAGGGTACATAAATTGTAGTTTTAAAAGACGTGCTTTGAGCAAGAATTTCAATTGCTTGCAGGATACAGTTTCTGGAATCTTCTCCTGGCAGTCTCATTTTTGCTAGTGCTTGCAAAATTAGTTGTATACCAACTTTATAAAGTTTTGAGTTTGAACTGAGTTGCATATTTGAAACTTACCTACTGGCTTTTGGATCTATAAATTATGTTAGAAACTTCCCTGAGGTTGTCATTTCATTAGTTTGACTTTGCCTCCCCTAATACAGATTTCAGAAACAGATAAAAATAAGAGAAGCCCTGTGGATCTCCAAGAGCTTCAGAATCCTGTATTTTATTTGTTCTATCAAATCACACCCATGTTTTATTTCCTGCTGTCCTCTGAGATATTTTCCCAAGAATATTGCTTATTATTATAAACTAATGCTGGACCATTCAGTTATATACATCCAATTCTTTGGAAAATGAACAAAAAGCCATTCAAATCCAATACAATGATAATCCCAGGATCTGAGTTCTCTCTTGCTGCAGAAGGACATGTGGGTGGCTGTGACCTGATTTTCAAATCCTTCTGTCCAAATTCAGTAAGAATTTGGGGACCCTCCACATTCAGTATCATAAAAAAACTCAGCCACTGCAGCACACAAAACATTTTACTTCAGAAATCTACAGATGTCCCCTAACAATTTGAATTCTGAAGTGACTTCCACATCATGCAATTGAGTGGGGGGTGCTGTGTGTGTCAGACAGAATTGTTCCCAATGACAAATCTCTAGATTTCAGACCTGTAACATTGCACACAACCAGTGGAAAACTTGCTCCTGACTCCAGTGATATGAGAATGTCACCCTATGAGAACAGACTTCACTGAATCTCCTATTTTTCAGTAAGCTGGAGTTTCCAAATTCTGTGCACAATAAAGCTTTGGATAATAGCTCTATAAAACTGTCAGGGTAGTCAAAGAAAGAGTAGCATGGGGAAGGACCCTATTAAGGGTTAAAGCACCCTGAATTACACAAGATACGACTTATAAAATTTGGTATTTTCAGTTCATCATTGATGAATATAGTATTTACTATCCTGTATACAGAATACTGTGTTGTATACAGTATTTAAAACTGATTATAAATGTCAATTTCCTTATTTGTGTTGCATTTCATCACAGTGGTAGAAGCCATTTGCCTCAGAAAAAAATTACAACCAAATATACAACAGTGTCAATAAAGGCAAGCAATCAAGTAGGTTTTATGCCAACATTGATGAAGGGTGAGTGTACCCTGGGCAGCACCAACCCCACACCATTTTGGGAATTGTTGTAAGCCAATATGTCCATTTCCTTCCTGGAATTGTAAGGATGTAAGGTTGAACCATAAATGTCATCTTAATTTCAATCTCAGATATAAGGTATATGTGTACAGTTCCTCTGTTGCTTCAGCTTCTACCTATCCATGGAAAAACTGGTTTTGCCTTCCTTCTGACACATCCCAGTCACCCTAACCTCGTGTGTCACTCTCCTGGCTGTACTTCTGTCCATACAGGCTTTGTTGGCCACTTTGTCAGGCTGCAGAGCTGGCTCTTGCTCAGCTTGCTCTCCAAGAAAACCACCTGGGCCTCTTCCACAGAACTGTTCCATGCTGCTCAGTCTTCCCTTTGCCTGGTCATTTCTCTAATATGGTCTTGTCCTTGCATTTGTTGGTGTAGGTAGATTGCTTCCTCTTCCTCAGCACACCACAGAGTCAATGTGGCTGCAGATCTTTGGGGAACCGAGACCTTTGAAAGTGAAGTTCTTATGCAAGCACCAACCCACAATCTCCTCATTTAATTATTAATGGTTTCATTCTGGCTAACGTCTTAACATTAATGCTGCATTGAAAATACTGCTCCACTGCTCCTATTTAATTTCCATCACTACTTAGAAAAGATGCTCGTTATATTTTTAATATATTTGGGCAATGGCCAAGTATTACAAACATAAATGTAAAATGCTAATTGATAAAAACAATTCTTTCCAAAGGGGCAGCTCTTTTGTCTAATTACCTCTTTCAATTAATTTATATTGCTGATCCTGTGATCATGTGTAATACAACATCCACCCACGGCAGGACTCCCTCAAACCCTTCTAACGACATTCCTTATGGCTGTCCTGTTAATGCCAACAACAACACTGTGTAATGAGTATCAATCAACTTAGCTACAGGCTTTTTTACTCCTACTCTTCTATTTCCTAACTGCAAATTATTATTTGTGTATGAGCTGCTTTCAGTGATATCTTTGTCTCTGCCTGTCTCTACTAGAGGCTGCTGCTGGAACATGAATTATTACTAAATCAGAGGAGGACGTAGGTGGGTGGGGGAGTGCAGATGCCAAGGGAACAATCTCATAGATGCTTGTATCTCAGAGAGTTCAGTGACATGGCTGAGCTCATTTCTGTGACCCTGCATGCCATAATGAATGTTGTTCTCTGACGGAGCTGATGAAATGATTAAAGAGTAATAGTTAATCTATTGTTGTGTTTCATTGTTAAGGAGCTATGGAGCTGTGGATGCTAAGGAGCATCAAGAAGTCACTGGCTTGAGTCAGAAACTTTGCAAGGTCTCTAGCAAGGGTGAAACTGCTGAAGTGCCAAGGGAAAGAGCTCTACAGGGAGAATTTCTGGTGGCAGAGGTACAATTATTTCCCTTAAACAACTTAGCTACATTATCAGAAGTCAGCAGAATGTCAGCAGCTGTGTTCATAACTGTGATCTGGAGCAACTGGTCAGCTGCCTCCTGTGGGTTCCTTTGAATACTCTGATTTTATTACTAAAGTCCATTAGGGGCCTAATTGAATCCCTGTAGGTACAGAAAATTATCGCAGTGTGAGGATCTCGGTGTCTAACCTGACACTGGCATTTTCCTGCTCACATCTTCTGAAGGGTGCCCTCCCAGGAGGATGCTCTGAGGTCACCAAGCACACCCTGACAGACCCGATGTGCAGTGCTCTGCCCACCTGCACAGCAGTCTAGTGGCTCGAGCCTGTCCCTGCTCAGTTTGATGGGCTTCAGTCTCCCACTCCCAAGAGTACTCTGAGGATAAGGGAAAGCAATCGCTGTTCTGGGTGGGGGCACTGTCCTTTCTGCCCACAGCTCTAACACCCAATATATGAAAAATAACTTACCTTTTGCTTTTTATGGTAACTCCTCTTATGAGTAATTTTTTTACTTTCATCTTCATACGCCAAAACAAAGTCAATTCTTCGCTGCCCGTCTTTGAAGAACAAGGAGTCAGTCTTATCATCAAAATCCACCTGAAAGGCAGGTGGCACAGGTTAATATGATCTTTACTCACTAGTTCCTTACTTGCTTCCATTTACACAGTATTTCAGTGAATATAGAAATTCAAAATATATCAGCCTTGTGTAACAGGAAGCCCAAATTGACAAAGTTGCACAGAGTAGAATGAAGAAAAAAAAATATCCAGAGGAATTTGTCAGGTCTCTGCATGATATCAAATCAACAAAATTTTGACCTAACTTTCTTCTTTAAAAATGGTACATTAGCTTTTCATAATGAGAGAAGCACTGGGATGTAGTACCAATACCAAATAACGCATCTGTCTAGTAATACGTATACCATTGTGGACATATCATTAGACAGCTTGTCTACGAGACTGTTGTTGCCTGATGGGAGTCTCAGAATTAATGCATTCCCATCTGTTCACTTACCTGAAGAATTTTAAGCATCTCTGCAATTACCTTAAAAAAACAACAACAAAAAAAGGAGCTGTGCTTTCATGCATTCTTATACTTAAACTCACCACTGCCAAGAGAACAAAGAACATGGTCAGAGATCTCCAAATAGACACATATTATGTGGATTTATTTCTCATTTTATCTGCAACAACTCAGCAAGAAAAACCACATTGCTGTGTGCCACACATCCATCATGTTATAACAGATGCCAAAATCAAAAGTTTTAATATATCCATAAGCCATTATCTAGTCCCTGGAGGAAAGCAGGATAGATTGTCATATCCACTAATAACATCTTAATGTGTTATTTCATGCGTGAAACGATACGGACACATTGGTGACAGGGAAACCTGAAGGCTTGAATAATGATTTTGTAGTTTCTTGGAGTACTCTGAGGGCAATATCACACATTGCCAACCCCTCCTTTCAGGTAATATACAGCTGTCATGTTATCCAAATCATGCTATGTAATGGGCACCAGCTTCTCAGGTACTTGGCCAAATCCATCCATGCACTTAATGGAGGCAGTGGCACTGAAGCTGAAAGACACCAAAAGCCAGAAGTGGGACTCAGCATGGCATGAGACAGGAGCACCTCCAAGGCTGGCAAGGCTCCCACACAGAGCTGCAGAGGAGCCTTGGCCTCCAGCTGGCTGGGCAAGGAGGGCAGGCCAAGCAAGGATCGGGTTGGGCAGAATGACATAGGATAATCTCTTGCATTTGCTGTGGGTATGGCAATGATCCCCAGATGTCTCATCCCTGGAATTTCCCTGTAAGTTCAGACCAAACTTCATGATATATGCCAGGTCAGGTTTTGGAGCTCTAGGATGTCTGGTCCAAAGGCCATGGAGTTGTGGTTATGGTGTCAGAAACCCCAAAAGTGCAGCCTGAAATGGTTGTTAAACTGTGAAGAACCGAGAAGATTGTCAGTCTTCAGTCAGGAGCACTCCAGTTCCAGGGAGCACACAGTGTTTTAGGAACTACGTGTCAGTTTTTCCAAAACAAATTTTCTCATGGGTTTTTTTTTTTTTTCCCAAAACCTCTCCCTGTAGATTATTTTGTAACTGTTTATTGGCTGAACCAAAACAGGTGAGCAAGATGTGTCTCCCTGTAATTATGACAAAATTTCCATATTTTAAATAAGCTCAGGGGAGTTTAAACTCACAATTTTTTTGTGTTGCATGTGCAAAGGCTAGGATCTGCTGCAAAGAGGTCCTGTTGACTTAGTTGCCTCAAAAGTCTGAGCAGACTCTTGAATAGAACGGTTTTCTTTGAATGCCACCTGTGTGACGGGATTTGTGACAAACATGACAGCAAGCAGCTGCTCACACACACACACATATGGCCAGTATACACACATTCTGCATGCTACTTTCACAGCCTGGGATAGGATTTAGAGCCTACCTAGGCAGTCACCAAATCAACATACAATTGCACGCTGTGAATAAAGTTTTAGAAAGAAAAAGGCATTCAATTTCCAGATGACATCACCAGACCACAGTAACACGGATTATCTCTATCAGCCAAAGCAAGTCACAGGTGTGAATTTCTAAAATCTTGAGAGATGAAGTTGGCACAGTCCTATCAAGAAATCAGAACTGGCCGTGACAAGCCTTCCTCCTGCTGAGGACTAGTCACAGGTGTAAAACACAGCCTCACTGCTGTCATTTCCCATCTCATTTAAAACATAGCCATGATGATTTAGTGTTGACAAGATTCCCTCTTGGGAGGAAAGCACCACCAGCAGCCCCTGTTGGGAGACAGCCTGGGAGGTTCCTGAGCAGCAGGCACAGAGCCCAGCCTGGGACCTCAGCAGGCACTGTCACACCAGGGCTAGGATGGCTCCGTGTTGCAGTGCTGGAAACACAGAGCCCAGATCCTGTGGTGGCGAACAGCAGGGGGAAGGGCTGCCACCACATAAAGCACAAGGTCTTTTAATGGCCTTTCTCCTGTTTGGAACCTTAGAAACATTATAATAACCTCTGTTTAAAGACACACAGTTCAGTTGTGAAAGTCAAGCACTTGATAGCATAAAAGTAGTAATAGCTTTAACTTTTTTTTTTCACTTTTAGCACTGTTTCTGGTATGACCTGTCCTCAGGGTAGAGAGGAAAGACATGGAAAAGGACAAACATAAATCAAATTTTGATAGAAGAAGATTTGATCATAATTTGAGTTTGCATAATTTCAGTGAATAATTTTCCTTCAAATGTAGACTTTTTTAGGCTTAAAAAAGCAGTGATAACTGGATTAACAATAATTATTTATTATATTAAAAGCTATATATACAATGGTTATAAAATACCTATTTATAACATAAAATCTGCCTGTTAGCCAGCATTCTGACTGATAAATTTACTTATATAAATTGTCATTCACATGTGTGCATAACTGTTATTATCTTTATTAACTGCTATTATCTTTATCTCTCTCTTTCACACACTATGCACATCTAAACTGAATATAGCTGAAAGATTAATAAATATTGGAATGCATGAATCCAGATACACAGAAGTTCATACTTATGCTAACTTAGAAGTTAGCATAAGTACGAAGTAAGTTACAGAAGTTAGCTAACTTCTTATATGTAATCTCCTTTGCTTTTAATAACAAGGGCATTGTTCAGCTGACCTTTCCACAGACACTTTATGTATCAATAAAATAATAAAGAATTGACTCATTAAGCCAGAATACTTAAGAGATCAAGATTAAGACCCACATAAATAGATTGTTATGTAGCTCATATTAAATAAATGAAATATTGCTCAATTAAAATTAAGAAGTAAAATGTAAAAGAGAAGGTAATAGCCAAATTTCCAACATCCACATTAACTTACATGTGTGGTGCATTTTGTAACTCCTACTGGATAGCTGGTAATGAAAAATCATTTATTATTTAACATATATACCCAGGGAAAAACAGATTGGAAAGCAAAAAGATGTGGTGTACTTTGAAGTTAGCATTTCCTGTGAGACAATATTTGTTTTGGGTTTTTTTTTTTAATATGTAGTGTTATTTGACAGTTTTCCAAATGTTACTATCATACCAGTACACACAAGCTTGCATGCATAGACAAATTAATGGGGCTGAAATTTCTATACATAGTTTTTTTAGTTTTTTTTTTTAAGTATTAGTAGCAAATTATAGCCCCAAATTGAACAGGTCCATTGATACCTCTTTGTTTTGGAAGAAATGAACACAGGACTATTTACTGCACTATTTAACTATTTAAGCCTTGGCATAAACATGTTTTTAAGTACTGATGGAGGCAATCAGTAGTGAACTCTAATGTTTTATTAATACTGTAATGCCAAGCAGGTTAATATTGATTAACACCACCAAAAATATATATATATATATAGCTGTGAAATATTATTTCTACTTAGCACATGATCTGCAGCCTTTAGTGACTGTCCAAGTGCTGTACAACCAGCTGCTTGCCTACCAGGGAACTATCAGTTGCTGTAAGGAATCTGAAGGAGAGAAGGACTTGGCCATGAATAAAGATTTTCCTAACACTGAAGTTACACATACTTTTATGGGCTAGCCTGGAGGCAGCATGGCCATGTGGGTGCACCTCTGTGTTCCAGCTTGGAACAGGTCAGATCAGGGGAGCACCAGAGGCTCTTCTCTCCAGGGAACGAGACTGGAGGAGCCTGTGGCAGCACAAAGGCCAGCGAGGTGTGTAATGCAGGCACCACCTCCTCAGCACCAAATGCCCTTTGCACAGAGCCGCGGCTCGGGCCTCGCCACCAGCACATGCACACACAGGCTGTGGAATCCTGCCAGAGTGTCGGGGGTTAGATTTGTTTCTCACTTACAGAATTTTTTCCCATAAGTTGCTAGCAGACTAAGGACTGAGTACTTGACTAAAACAAAGAAGTGGCCAAAGGAGATGGCAGCACCGGGCTACACCTATTGATTTTGGGTCTCTGGGATTTTCTCTCAGAGAAGGAAGATAACGAGAGTTTTGGGAGTAGTAAAAGACAGGGTTGGAGGCAGCTTCGCTCTCTTGCTCTGGACATCAGAGAGAGAATGGCCAGGCTGCCACTTGCTGTGGGAGTTTGCTGTTACCCCCCTGTCCAATCTTGGAAAATCAACCACCATCTGCTCCTGTGCCCCAGAACCCTGAGCTCGCCTCCTCCAGCCCTGCTGGGCTGGCTCTGTCCCGCCACAGGTGTTCCTTCGGCGCTCCTTTGAGGCTTTCTGCTACTCTGTGGCCCTGCACTGCCCTGCCCTGCCCTGCCGGGACACCCCTGCTGCTCCAGCCACCACCGACAGAGTTTCTGACACCTCACCCACCAGCCCGGGATTTTCCACCGCTCCAGCCTGGTGCTCTCAGAGTCCCAAGAGATCAGACTGCCCCGGGCTTTGTGAAACCAAAGCCCCTCAAGGTTCTTGGTTCTGGTTCTTATTAATGCTGTAGTTGTTATTGTTTATTTGCCTTGTTAGACACACCAGTAAAGAAGTGTTATTCTTACCTCCATACCTCTGCCTGAAAGCCCCTTTAATTTCCTAAATTATAATGATTTGGAGGAAGGGGATTTGAACTCTCCATCCCAAGGGGGGTTCTGCTCCTCCTTAGCAGACACCTGTCTTTCAAACTAAGACATGGAGCTGGGGAGTGCTGCACTGATGCAGTCACACTGGAGGTGCTGGTCACAAGCAGTCCTCTGCCATGCACCCCCTTCCCTAGCACACTTTACCTTCCTACCCCTGGCTGTGTCCCCCTGTGGCCACCTCGGCAGAGGAACAAGGAGCTTGCAGCCCTCTGGTAATCCAGCACAAGCCACCACCAGCCAACAGCACCGGCTCTCCCAGACCCTGGGACACAGCAGCACTTGGAAAAGGGGCAAGCGAGACAGGAAGGTGAGCTTGCCTCAGCACACAAGGCTGAGGGAACTGTTTCACCTTCAAATGTCCACAGCATGGAAGGTCCCCTCAGCCCCTTGAGTTTGTCAGGAGGGAGATTCTGTGTGCCCTCCTCACGTCTATCCAGTCTCACAGGTGTGTCAGGGGAGCTGCAGTGTCTCACTCCCCAGAGCTGCTGCTGTAGCCATGGCTACGTGTGATGCCTGCAGCAGATTAAAGGGGAACGAGCAGGCGGAAAGCTCCCTTCAGCACCAGCCGTGCTCCAGGGAGGAAAAATGGTTCCATTACCAAGAAACTTGCCTCACTTCTCCAGGCTTCTCAAGGCATGATATAGTTAAGTGTTCAGTGGGGATAACACTGGGAAGGGCAGCACTGAGACAAGCAAGAAGAAAAATATGTGCACAGGAATTGCAGCTATTTATTGTTTACTGTGCTCTGACCAAGCACAGTATTGTAAGCTGGATTTTTTAAATAACAAGAGATTCTGCAGGAATGATTTATCTAACTGGAAAGATGAAAGAAGTGCTTTATTTTGCCTGCAAGAACCTTCAATGTGACTGCCAATAGTGACAAATGTAATCATTACTGAAGGGAAAAACTACTTGTCTACAGCCTCACATAATTTTCAGATATGCGTCAAAATAGCTTCCTGCAGCATGCCAGTGAATAAATCAGTACAGGGAAAGAAGAGAGCAGAGCAGAGCCTGTGTAACATTGCCTCTGCTGATAGGCACCTGCAAAAAATCCTCCCACTGGGGCACAGAGACAGGCATGGGGGATCTGCAGGTTCCACTTCAGCTGTGGGTTTTATGAAGGGGAAAATTTCAGACTGCCTAATTAGGAGCACAGTTATTTCTCTCTGCCTGCCTCAAGAAACTTTTAAACAAGTAAATAAAAAGAAAACAAATTATATTATCAGGGTATCAGGAAACATAATTCTTCAAAAAGGACTTTGAGATCCTCTAAAGAAAATGTTACAGAAATACAAAGTTCTTCTAACTATCACAGTCATATAAAAAGACTTTTTATTGCTTTAGGTTCTGAGCAACCAACAGAGACAACTTTCTGACATTAAGACCAACACAAGCATTTATTTCTGGATTGTATTAATATATATAATATATAAGATAGTAGTGGAAGTGTAAGTTTATTTGCATGTTGCACAATCATGTTGGTCTGTCTGCAGAGAGAGACAAATAAAACTGTTGTGCCTTTAACAATTTCCTGTATTATTCATATTTTTTAATAACAACAGAGGACTGGTTTAATTATCTTTTTAGCAATAATGTGAATATTACCAAGCACATTATCAGAAGAAGGTTTTTTTTTCATTTAAAAATAAAGGTAAAGGTATTTCAGCTATGTAGCAAACTGAAATAAACTGAGACTAAAGACAAGTAGAAAAAATATGGGGTGTCACTACAGTCATGCATTTCTGTCAGCAGAAAGCAGCTGGTAACTGGCCAGGCATTGGGATGCCTTGTCCCCTGAGCTAAGTTTGGACCAGACACCCACTTGACTTCCTGTCTGAGCGTCAGGTCGCTGCTGGCTGCAGGAGGAATTCCAGTCACTCCTGATTAGAGAGAGACTGAATGGCCTTACTTTTAAAGAAAATGAAGAAAGTGCTCACTGAAAACCTGCTTTTCAGCAACTCCCATCTTTCCTGGGATGCAAGAGCTGAGAAATTCACTCTTTTGAACTTCCCAGAAGCCTTCTTTCAGAAGAAATTGTATAAGGGGCAGCAGTAATAGAAAGTTTGAAGAAACTAACCTTCTCTCTGCAGATATTCACTCTCAAAAAGATCTTATTGTTACAGGCCAGTTCAAATTATCTACCTACAAAGCAGATAAGCTGCAAAATGAAACATGAGCTGGAAAAGGCTTGAATTAATGCTGTCTGTGCAATTTTGTTCTTCCTTGTACATGTTGTTTATGATACATGATTAAATTGTAGCATCACATGCCATATTTCTATGCTCCTTGTACTAGTTATGGAATACTCCTCATAGTCTTCTTTATTTAAGGTCTGGGGGTTTTGTTTGTTTGTTTGTGGGTTGTTGGTTTGTTTTCTTGTTACACCTTACCTAAATAGCTCAAATGCTTAAAAATGGGATTTCCTTCTGACTGTGCCTTTGGTATTCTCCTTATGGAATCTCACAGTTCTGCAAATGTTGTGAAATTTAATTACTAAAGCTCCCCCAGGACAGAAAGTAATGCTATAACTCTCATTTATATATGTCATTTATTTATATATATATTTATATATGTCCTTTATTTATATTTATTTATATATATATATCATCACATAAGGCATCTAAACATCTATGCCAAAACATCTTCACTGTCTCCTAAATTTGGAGTGACAGCTTTTTACAGCAAGACAATGACATCTTTCCAGAGAGCTCAGCAATTCTCTCTCTTCAAAGAGCAACACTCTCAATGCCAGGTCCAAGTGTCACTCTCTTGCAAATGCAAACAGGGCCATGGATGTTCTCCTTTGGAATTCAGGAAAAAGAAAAGCTGGCTGCAACTTAAAGCCTTGCACAGAAATCCTATAGCAGGGGTTGTCCAATTATCTAGGACCAAACTCGTTTTTTCTAGTGGTAAGATTCCTTCACTGCAATATCCTGCCACATTTAAAGCTTTCTGAAGTACCACAAACAATATCCTCACAGAGGTTTGGCTTTTTGGAGATAATTGTCCTATTCACGTGCCAAATGAGGCAGAGATCTTGTGACAAACTTCGCATATGATCCTGTAATTAGAGAAAGCACCATAAGAAGAATGGGACTGTTTCTATTAGCCAATAATTTGCTTAGTTTTGGCTCCTCAGAAGAACTTGCAAAATCAAATCAAATTTCCAGAATACTTCTGGCTGCAACACATGATCTAAGTTTAGACAAAGGCACAGTGCTTCCCTTCTATTCAACATCTCCGGTTAGGCTTCCTCTTCAGTTTCTGTTTCTAGCTACAATTAGCCCTAATTCATTTAGCAGAGGTTCAGCAGATCTCAATTTTATCTTTCTGTCTCCTCCAACCCACTGAAACGATCTAGTGATCAACAAGGAGGACTTGACACAGAAGGACCAGTGCAGACATGCTGCTAAAATGGAGAGAAAAAACTACAAATGCTGGTTAACATGAGTAACCAAAAATTAAAATTGATTTTGGCCATCAATTTTCAGTAGAGATAAAAATAAATTCTACCAAGAATGTTCAGAGGAGACTGTTCTAAGCACAAGGCATATGACATTTCAGCTGTTTTCTTTCTGTTTCACTTCACAAAAATACGTAAAAAAATCAATGAACCACAAGGAGACTCTAGGAAGGATTTTTATAACATCCAAGTCTAGGCACTCAATTGGGAAATGGAAGATCTTGGTTGCACCTCATGCTTCAAAAATGTTTAGACCGCTTTAACTGAACACCTTGTTGCAAAACAAGGGGTCAGGGGAGGCCAGGGTGTCCACCTCCCAGAAGGAAACACATTTCCAGTTCCTTTGGATATTGGTTTCCTATGACATCTCAGGCAGGAGTTCTTGAGCTAGAGCTAGCAGCCTGTTAGCTCAAGAAAATCTTAGGTGAGCTGGGAACTTAGAACTTTGGACAAGGGGAATGGGCACCTCTAGGTCTTTCTCTTTCTTGTCAGTTCAGTCTCTGGAGTAAGGAATTTCTTGGTGTCTCCAAACTTTCTTGGAGCTTTCTTTGGTATGTGTGTTTATATATAGGGTGTGTTCAGAATTATTTATTCGTGTATACACACACAGAAGTCCTATACATTTGTGAACAAAATTACATTGAGAGAGGAGGTGTATGTGTATATATCAATTTATAGTGAGTTTACATTGGTCACTTAGCATTGAGTCCAGTGCCTGTGACAACCTGTACTTACAGCTCTGAGTCAATTACTTCAGCTACCTTTAGGGAAATGGGGATAACAGCAACTCAGATTTAATCACAAGATGAACAGTATGTGATGCAAATGCAAAGGAGTGCTAGTCTTCCGTAACAGCTACTGGACTGTTGTATATCTACAAAAGAAAATTTTTCAGTACTCACAGTTAAAGTAAACAGGTACCCACCCATTCAGGAGTGTGAAGGTTTTGCTGGTCTGGCACAGTTCCGTAAGTGGGAATAATCACCTGGTTCAGTTCCAAGACTAAAATTAAACATAGAAAAATGAAATATTTTAGCATTTTTTGTGATATGGGTTTTTTATGGGTTTATAGTTTTTAATTTTTTTCTTACTAATGCTTTGTGGAGAAGCCAGTTCATTGCACTTATTTAATGTTTCAGAGATGGAACAATTGTGTGTCACACTTCAGTTATAATCAGGTGGCAATAGAGTGAAACACCAGGATGGCAAGGTAATGTGGCTAGGAGAACATTTTGACAGTGATGCATCCCTACAGTGATGCAAAGAGCACCCCTTCACAAGTATTTTACTAGTTATTCAGTGTTTCAGAAACTCTATGGAGTTTGTAGCAGAAGTTTATTTTTCAACAAATAAGGGTACCAGAACTGACTCCAGCTGTGCAAACAACCCTAGCTCATGCTGGCTGTACTAGCCAGGCAAGAACAAATAACAGCAGCAAAGGATTCTTCACCAGGCTTGGAACGGGTGTTATAGAGACTGTGATACTGTAACATTCACTCAATAACACATTACCTAAAAACACACCTACAATTTCAGTGTGCACTGATGCCTCAGCTGCTCCTCACCTGTTTCATCAACACCTGTTAAAAATGAACAACCTTGAAACAGATTTTGTTTTCTGAAAATACAACATAAGCTAAAAATGTCTTTGTCAAATATGCTACTGCATGAAGCCATTATCAAGCACACTGGGAATATAGCTACCAAATCAAGCACAGGATAACACACAAATTCATCCTAATTTAGCTACTGGAAATGAGTTACAGAAGCTCTACAGTTGCTGCAAGGTATTTGCAAGGTTTTGTTTCTTCACAACTATTTTTGTGTCTTTAGGAGAAGTCAGATAACATCCTGAGGCTGAAGATAACATCAAGTAGCTGAAGAAAGCAGGCTGCTTCCTTCCTATGCATGGCAGGCAGATGGATCCCATCTGTTATTTTTAGATCCTTAAAGCTGAGACGTATTTTAGTCAAGTCTGTCCTGCACTGAGGTAGGGTTATGGATAACACAGCAACACAGCTACTTAAATATCAGTGTTGTCTGTAAAGGACAGCCTCAACCTACCAAAAAATACTGTAATACTAAAGGAAGATCTCCAAACTCTAAAATAATTAACCTGTAGTACTTTTAGAATAGCTCAACACCTATTAGATACAAAGCCAGGAAGAACACAACTGATATACCTGGTTATTTTTTGGTTTAGTTTAGCTTTGGGGTTTTTTTGGCTTAAAACCTTCATTGCTAAATGGCCAAATTTTCAAGACATTTTAAGAAGCTTTTATTTTTCACTGATGATGCTCATTTATACCAGCTAAAGATATGTCAAAACACTTAGAAAAAGAGCACAAGATTACAAATCAACAGAACTCTCTCATGGCCTCCACACAGAAAATTCTTGTTTAAATACTCTTTCCTAGAGTTTGGTAGGGAGTTAGTTCCAGATGGTATTGTCAGTCTCCAGATCTCTGCTCTGGTGATAGTAAATGCTCCAGGGAGAAGACAAAAACAAGTCCATGAATCTTTTCTGCAATGTTAGAGCCATAACCCAAAGGTCTGCCCAGCTGAATAACCAAGATCTGTGAGCTCTCAACAACATTATGATCTTCAGAAACATTTCGCAGAATTTAAAAAGAAAGAGATGGAAAATGTGTACTAGTGCAGCATTCAAACATCACAGGGTGAGACAGTAACATGAGGACTCAGAAAACACAAGCACCTCTCAGCAGCTACTGAAAATTTGCTGAACATGTGCATCATTATGGTTTAATGGATTCAGCTTAGACTAGGGTGAGAAGGGGAAATATATATTCTTAATGTCAATGTAGTGGACATCTCCCAGCATTTCCTTCATTATTCTCTGTGTAGACACAAAGATATCCAGATACAAAGTATTTCTAAAAACCCACAGAAGAAGGAATGTTTTTACTGGCATGTAATGGACAGAGGGAAGTAGAAATATCAGCATCTTACTTTGAAATACAAACAGTTGCTCTGAAACTCTGTGTGCCATTATATAAAACATGCAGGTGTGGACACAGACATGAAGACTCTCGGCCACCGAACTGCAGAATCGGGAGTTAACGTGGCCTTTTGCTAAGTAACCACACCCCCATCATCAGTCCTGTCCAGAAAACCCTTCAGACAGAGCTGAAGGTGGAAACGTGGCATTCACAGGAAGAAGAACTCCAGTTCTCCCAAATCCTGATGGATCTGGGGCTGGTCAGAAATATTCTCATGAAATTTGTACATGACTACAATTTGCTTCTGCATCAGGGTCTCTGTCCAGAATACCTTCCTCCTGATATGGTGAATGTCATGGAAACTTTATAATCATGTCTATATTTAACATCTTAACACATTTGTACTTGAAATAATGCTCAAGAGAGTTCTGGGTTATTGTCCCTATGGAACTTATGTAAAAGGAACCTGCCACTCTCACCTCTCATGAGACAATAGCCAAGAACTTATCTCAAGTTAATTACAGATGAATGTTCATGTGAATCCTAAATTACAAAGCCTTGACACTACCTGAATGGGTACTTAGAGAAGATTTGTTCTGACAGTGGTTTGCAAGGGCAGCTGTGACAATTTGTGCAGCTTTTATCTGGAAGAGACCGTTCTAGTCTCTCAGAAATACAAAAACAGTACTGCAAAAACAGCTTTGCCAGAAAAAGCTGCACCCACACAAAGTACTTTTTATACCCCCCAAATCACTTAATTTATTTCTCCTACCTCCCCTCCAGCATTATGGTAAAGTCAGTTTTAAGTATGGAGGAAAAAAAAATTGCAGCACAAAAGTTTGGTGCTAGACACTAAGAAAAACCTCCTAACAGTAACAACAGTAGAAGAGAGTGCCTGGGAAGGCAGATGAGGTCATGTGAGGTCTTTAACATCAGAGATTATTTAGTACAGATGAATTAAATATCCTGGAACAATTTAGGCCATGTTGAATGTAGCATCAGCTTTACGAGGTTGGCCTGGCAGAGCTTTTGAGGCCCATCTCCACACCCAGTTCCTCTGAGTCTGAGTCTGGTGACAGTGTTCTCATAGTTATATCTAAAGGCCCCTGTGCTGAGGTTTTATATTAAAATAATAGTTCTGCTTACTCCTATCTTCTTCAGAAATGTTACTGCTCCTGTTAATATTTGAGTCACAGTACATCAAGGCTAGATATTTGTGTTCTATCACCCAGCCAAGTAAAGCAAAGGAGGTGCAAGGGAACAAAGAAATCCACTGGCTTTGTGACAGCATGCTCTGATTTTAATTGACAGATACATCAAATTCTGTCTTCAAGCAATCCAGGCAACATATGCTTTTGTCAGAACACTTGACCTAATTTCTTTTTGTTGTACTCATAGTTCTGAGTGTCTGTTCAATGATACCAGTTGGTCTTTGATCTAGTCCTCTCAAAAGATGCTGTTGCAAAATTTTAAGTACTGAAAATGTGCAAGCTACTTTACAAGAACATCTTGGTGGTATTTGAGCTGCCAATGTAGCAGTGGTATTTCCAGGGGCCTGGAGATTGTTCTGCAATGCAGGACACTGAACTGAGCTGTCAGCACCTCACACCTTCCCTCAAATAAGCCTGTGCAGAAATACTAAGAAGCCCATGTTGATCTCACACTACCTCTTCATAACCTATGTATATCCCATCCTTTCGGCCTGGCCATGGGAGATGAATCCTGCTGTTTATTCTACCAGTTACATTTTTAATGAGTTTTCTCTACAGCTTTGCTTTCTCAAAGGTGAGACAGAATTTCTGACTGGATTGAATAAAGACCCCCAAAAATTCCTTGATAGCCAAGACAAAATGTCTGGTCTTTTCATAAGTTAATTGATATTGACAGTGGATGGTTTTTTAAGTCCAGTGATTTCTCATTGCATAATTCAAATTTAAAGACTTTAATGAACATTACTACTAGCAATCTCTACCTATTGCTATAGGTGGGAGGCTATGGCCTACTGATAGACATGGAAACTGCTCTTCCTTTGTAAGAAATACAAAGAAGGATTAAATATAAAGAATTAAACCTTTCCTTGGGGTCTGAATAGTGGAATAATGGAAGCTGTCCAAAGCACATACAGTAGGGATGAAACAGGTTTTTTTGAATCTGTAAATTAAAGAGGACTGAGAATGGAAAAAAAGCCATATCCAAGAACTGAAAAAAGATGCTGTCTGAAAAAACATTAATCACAAGAAAACTACAAAAAAGTTGGATAAGCTGATGTTTGAAAAGACCAATGGGCTTGGCTTTGTAACAAGGACATTGTCAAACATGACACCTGAAGATGCCAATCTTGTAGTGACAAAGAAATTCTACTTGCTATCATTGATTTCCTCTCAAATGAAAATTGTCAGAAGTGAAAAAGAGCCACAGTACTCTTTTAGCTTGTAAATTAATAGGCACCAAATTACTCTGAGAAGTCAAGAAGATTTTAGAACACTAAACTCATAGTACTGGGTATTTAACAAGCCTATGAGACATTGTAAGGACAAGATCTCAGCCCTGTCACTGAACATGGTACCTCATGAGCAACCAAGAATGCAAAGCCAGGAAGTGACATCTGGAATCTCCAGGTTTTGCTGCTTTGCTGTGGAGATCACATCACATCTCACTTACCTCAGAGTTTTGTGAGAGTGCTGACTGTCTCTCACAGAATTTTTAAACAATCTAAGGCTCAAACCCTCTTCTTACAATGAGAAAAATGAGTGAGTAGAACACTGTGCTCTCCTAAGTACAAAACCGGTGTGCTCGAGAACATCTGCTCCGTCCCTCAGCGGGACTTGCCTGCAGCGTGGATTTCCTGCTCCCCAAAGAGGGAAGTCTGCAGGATGGTTACAGAAGATGAGAGGCTGCAGAGCCAGACCGCAGTGCTGGGGCACAGCAGCTGCTCTGCAGTACCTGGCTGCACAGTGCAGCAGGTGGCAAGAGGAGAGGAATGGGCAGCAGGCACTGAACACTGGGTAGATGGTATTTCAAACCCCCATCCAAGCTTCCTCACAGGCCTGTCCTCACATAGCCATGCCTGAGGCAACAACATTCACTGCACATAGAAATGTGTGAGCATTATGGACACCATTAGACATGCTCAGGCTGTTTAGGCCTCAAATAAATTGCAAAGAAAATTAGTAAAGTACCAAAATACGTCACTGACTGGAAAATATCAGGAAATATTTACATGCAACTTTTATCTGAACTGACACATTTCCTGATACATTTGACAGCACTATCATCACATTAGAAAGGAAAAAAATTAATAAAGCCTATGTGTTCTAATGAAAATCAATTTAAAAGATCGAATCACGTTTCCCACAGTGAAGCTCAAAGAACTGGATGGAGCCAGATTGTTCCCATCTGCTGGGATAAACAAGAAGATCCAAAAACTGGTCTTTGTCCAGATGCTGATTTTTCATGACTAGTGGTTCTCTGGGCTATGGTATTTTCTCCATGCATAGATGAGAGCAGACATTATAAAATTATCAATGGTTTCACCTCATTCCACCAAATACTGTTGGCTTCCATTTAGTAGCATTTACTCAGCAAAGTTCTGTGATTAGAATGTGTTGAAATTAGTTTTATTTCATACCTGTAGACCTCATTGAAGAATGTGTTTAAATTAGTTTTATTTCATACTTGTAGACCCCATTGAAGAATGACTTGATTTCTTAGAAAGAAATTATTCAACAACAAGTTGAAAATCAGGCTACTAAACCCCATATTCTTAATTTTCAGAAAAATTATGCATTTGATGAGAAATTGAATTATTTTTATATCAAACTATGTTTTATAACTTATCATTTACAGTTAATAAGAGATTTACACAGCTGCTTTTCATGTGAAAGTCTTGTTCTCTTCTTAGGGTCACCTGCAGTCTTACAGCACATGAGAAACATGGTGACAATTAGTAATGTTAAAATGTAGTAATGCCAAAATGGCTTTCCAGCTGTTAATAAATTACATACTTTGTGCAGTCACATAGTGCAGATCTGCAGGTATCATCAACCCAAAAACCTAATCTATGCCACATAATAAGGAAAACATTGATTTTCATTTCCAAAGCCCAAGGAAACCTAATAATGAAGCTATAGATGCTGGTGGAGCACAAAGGAAGTGAAATAGCTGTCTTGGAAGATGATTCTTTCTTGTTTTAAAGACTATTCTTTCTATTAAGTTATCTTTTGCTGTGCAAACAAAGGATGGGAACATGTGGAATGACTTTAAAAAATAAATGCTTTTTCATGGTGAACCCTAAAAAGGAAAACATTCAGTTGGGTATATAACAGAGAGAACTGCTAATCTGAGTCAAGGTAGTTCACCAAAAATAATAAAGTAAAGAGCAGGCAGTCATAAAAACAAGAAATTTGACTTTGTGGAAATGATTCTGCTGATAGCAGTGCCCAAATATTTAAGAGACACTGAATTGGAATGTTTAAGGGGCTTGGTAATTGTAAAACAGTTCTTATGTGTTCAGAACTCAAAGAGAGCCAATTGCCCAAAACCTGTGGCAAAAATCCTGAAACATTTCAGTGAGACCTGGACTAGCCCCAACCTCAGTTTCAAAAACAAAACACGGGGCTAATGATGTTTTAGTTACAATTCTGTGATTTCAGAGCAATCTACTGAAAAGCCAATGTTGGCTCCTGTTTCTCACTGCTGCAGTGCACGCCAGAACCAGCCTGGCTTCATCCAGTATCCATGTCTGACTCCAGCTGACTGTAAATCACTGCAGAAATTCAGTTGCTAATAACAATATGTCAAATGCTTTTTCTCAAGCTAAACAGTTTACCCACGTTTGTTCAGCTGAAATAAATGTCAGAAAGAACTGTTTTGGCTCTCATCTGTCAATAAGCAATTTAAGATAAATAATCTTTGGTTTAGAATGTATTAACATGTCTACCTGCTATAATTTTAAACAATATTTGGTATGATTTTAAGTTGTAAACTGATTGTATGCATGGTAAACACATGGCTTGCTTTGTCAAAGTATAAAGTAATGGAATAAAGTGATTAAGTCAGTAAGCTTCAGACTGATATACTTTAAGGCATTAATCTCAGGTTGGAATAAGGGCTTGACTCATTTTCTCTTCTCCACATATGTCTTTTTATAACCTAGTGAGTAAGTTAAATACATTAAAATTATGCAACAAACAAGCCTTCTTAAATTTTTCAATTAAGGGCTGCTTTGGTTTAATTATATAAGGAATCAGGTAGAAAACTACTGCAGTGTTGACTGCCAAATGAGCCTGTTTCATGATTGATTCTGTCACACTCCTACAAACTGAGGCATACATGCATGCATATGTATTTTATTTTTTTTATTTTTAACAATAATGAAAACATTGTAATTCCTGCTGTCAAAAATGCAAGTTCTTAGTTTCTAGAGTTGAGAAAAAAATGACCTAGGTCACATTCAGAACATAGGACATAAGAGATCAGCTGGGTCACGAATCCAGCACCAGGTTACAGACAACTTTGCCTTTTAGCTTTGTTAGAAAGTTCTGAGAGAAAAATTTGTTTACTTGGAATAACCTCTTTTAGTCTGAAAAGGGTATCAAGAAGAACTAAATAAATACAGGTTGCAAAGGATGAGATAGACTAGTTTTAAGAACCCAAAGGGCATTAGGACAGATTTGCAGAACACAGTAGGCATATTAAGTTAAGATAAATTCTTGCTGATGTATTCAGAAATGTCCAAGCAGATTGAGGGGTTTTATGCCAAATTATATCAACCATAGCATATGGCCCTTAGTGACCAGAATGAATAAATTATTTTCATTAATCAACACATCAATTTCATTACTATAGTTAATGTTTCCCTTGTTTAATGAAATATTTTAAATGCAAAATATTTCATAAATGCAGTTTTTAAAAAGTATACAGCATGTTTAAACCCACTAATAAACATGTTTTTCTCTGTGGTATATTAATTCTACCTACCAACAAGATGTATCTATATACAAGTTCAGAGTAAATAGGAATTATCTAGTAGATTAGAAAGAAATTGTTCAACAACAAATTGAAAATCAAAGAAAGTGTGCACTGAGGTATATACCTGCTGAAATTAATGTGTGTCTGTGGAAATAAAGAAAGGATGTAGGTTCCTAACACAGTATTGGGAGTAACCAAAACATTCAGTTCCAGAAGTGTAAACTGAAATCACGACTTTGCAACTTCTGGCTAACAGGAATTTCCTGCCTTGCTGTCAAGCACTGTGGGAATTTCCTTGGGGGTTGCCAGGGTCCAGACTGGGTATAGAGCCTGTGGTGCCCTCAGATGTGTAATTATGCAGTAGAATACGAGGGGTTTACTATCTTAGTTGCTTTACCAATCAACAAGAAAAACTTATTTCCTTCAGAAAGCCTTTAAAATAAAAATTCAGGTTACTACATATTACAACCCATAAACTGAACCAGTAACTACAATCATTCCTCTTTGGTTAATATGGCTCTAATGGTAGAAACTGTCTTTCAGGGTTCTTCTAAAAAAGAAATTTATAGAAAGATGTGGCAAGTAAGCCACAATAAGACTTCGAACTCAAATTCATGAATACTGAAATAGTTCTGGGTCAAGACAGCTTGTCATTGCACATCCTCATTTTAAAGACATAAAGGAAAGGACTGGATCCTGGTTTTTAAGTTTTCAGAATTTTTTGCGACTACAAAAAAGGTAAAAGGCACACAGTAATACCACTTGATCTAGCACATGAGATTCTGGCAGATTTTAAGGGAAAGGAAATAATTTTTCAGTATAACCCCCAAACTGTTATTCTTTTTTCTTCAAGACCCTACCTTCTTTTGAATGCAGGATGGGGCTGCAATGACAATGACTCCAGGTTTGGCTAAGTAAATCTTGTCTGTCTAGAACTTTAACTTGTTTTTGCAAAAGGCAGATAGTATACAGGGCTGTGGGAAGATTGAAAGCAAGAAAGATTATCCATTTGTCAAAGAATTTGCATACAGCCTCAGAGAAGTGGCCCGTGTCCCAGCTTCAGGATCTAATACAGGTAGCACTGAGCCAGCTGCTCAAACAAGGTTTGGCTTTTCCTGGCACAGTTTTCAAGCTAACTACCCAGGGTGACACTGCCAGGGAACTCAGCACTTCTACAGCACAGCTGGGCATGTGTCACTAAGAGAGACCTTTGCAAGAGCATATAGTGACAAGACAAGGGGAATGGCTTCAAATTGAAAGAGAGTATGTTTAGATCACATACTAGAAAAAATCCTCTACTGTGAAGGTGAAAGAGAGTATGTTTAGATCACATACTAGAAAAAATCCTCTACTGTGAAGGTGGTGAGGCACTAGAACAGGTTCCCCATAGAAGTTGTGGATATCACATCCCTGGTTGGGAGACCAAGTTGGATGAAGCTCTGAGAGACCTGGTGCAGCAGAAGATATCCCTGCCCATGGCAGAAGAGCTGGAACAGGATGACCTTTAAGGTTCCTTCCAACCCAAACTGTTCCATGATGATTCTATAACAAAGTAGGGTATGATATTTGTAAAGACAAAATTGGAAAATGATCCTGTTTGTGAAAAATATGTTGCAAGGCTTTTGTCATTGGTAAGCTTTTTTTAGACAACTTTGTAGGAGAAACAGAGAGTTTATCAACTATAAACCCAGAACGGGATTAAGATCTGACTGTAAAAAAAGTGGTTGAAAATGAATTATTGTGGCCCTGCAGAAGATGCATTCCTGCCATTGCAATCACTCTGGATTCCTGTCAGTGCAATCTGGATCTCCTTGTTCAGCATCTTGTGTTTGCTCAACCCATTCAGAAGTGTTTTACCTTCCCCAAATCTTAGTAATCACTTCAGCAGCCTGCATTCCTAAGAAATGGGCCTGGGTTCCTAAAACTCCATGTCTCCCTAAAAACAGGAGTTAGGCAGCCTGACACTGACATCCCTGTTGGATATAGTGTTCAGATGTGGTAAAAGCACCACAGAAACACAGAGGACAAAAGGAATGAAAATGTCCAGTGCAGTGCTTGAATAATTTGAGCTAAACAAGACCTAGAGCCATGCTGTTTATGAGGAAGATAAAAAGAAATCTGCAATTACTACCAGTTTACTGAATGAGGCAGTGGACTTAAGAGGGAAAAAAGAACAATGATTGTGTACATAAACACTGTAACTTGCATTTCAACAAATGGCAGGGAAATGGAAATTGCCTGGGCAATACTAATGCTGACACTGTCTAACTTCTAAGCACTTGACTTCATAGCCTTAATGTCAACATTTTTTTAGTCATAATGTATTATTAGCTGCAACCAATTAGGGATGCTATGGCTCCTGCTGGTAACTGGTAACATTTGCATTTAAATATGGAGATAGATTACTGCTGGCTATACTGTATTATTTAATTATACAGTCAGTTTAGAAATGAAATTACATCTGAAGCATTTGAGTGATTCCCTTGAGCAGAGATGATGTAACAATTATTACTGCAATTGGCATGAGGAAACTTTGCTGCAAGTCTAGAATTTCACCTAATCAGGCAATTTGATGAGTGGTCCATATGTAGCAGCACTCTGTGCTGCTGCAGACTAATCTCAAAATGTACTGCAAGAAATGTAATCATAGTAAATCTAGACACTTTTTCTTATGGATCAAATTTATTAAGTTTTAGAAGTCAGTTCAGAATAATGTAATTAGTGTAAATTCAGTACCATGATGGAAAAAAACACAACCAAGGTAAGGTCTGACAGCTTCCTGCCACACAGATGTGGCTTTGAAAACACAGAGGTTTCTAAATTTCTTTCTGGGAAAAGAGGAATTAACAAGAAGGATGCATGTGTGCACACAGCTTTCTAGTAAGAGTAGTGTGGGCAGGCCGATGGAAAATAAGAATACGCTCCCTCTGCCCGGCATTGAAAAGTCCTCTCTTCAACTAAAGTTAAAAAGAAATGTGTATGAAAACACAAACTCAACAAATTTATACACAAATACATTTGGGAAACATGAAGGCAACAAAAGCAAGCTCCAGAGAGAACACAAAAATTTTTCCCTGGACTTTGAGAACATGGAAGTAGAAGGATGTAAGATCCCAACAGCCATTACAGTCCTCTAACAAGACAAGGATGTAAAAAAATGAAGTAGATCCCTCTGGAGAGAGAATGACATGCTGAAGGTCCTGGTAATTTCAGCCACTGATTAAGAGGTTTAGGTGACTGAGTGGACAGATCAACCACTGCACATTCAGCAGACCAAGCCTTGAGCTTAGGCAGGGTTGACAATTAGCTTTCCAAGGTAATGCCACCATCAAGCCATGCCTTTGGCTGCAATCAGCCTCTTGCTGGGATGGCTGGTCTGTCATCTGGTTTGTAAGCCCAACTGGTGACTTGTCCTCCAGGTGAAACACACAACTGCCTTGCGATCCTTCAGCTGCAGGGCTTAGCACCAGTTCCTGGCCTTTGTCCTTGGGCAGAATGCCTGCTCCCAGTCCACAGCTTTACGTTATAGTGGAGTCTTGGCCTACATCTTGCTTTCTGTGAGGTTCTTACTGTGCCTTTCCACCAGCGAGTGAACACTAAGGCTGTGCACTGCTTTTACACAAGGTCAGTGGCCCACTCCAGGCCCCAGGAGAAACCAATGTGCTTTGGGTCAAAACCACCAACCAGTGTGTCAAAGTGGAGTATCAGGGCACAGAGGCAGGGACGCTCCCACCATATATGATCAGACAGAAGTAGTACATTTTTTTAGATAATCTTCAATGCTTCTGAGCCTGCAACTTCTTCTTATATGTCTTGGCTCTTGGATGAGTGAGGAGCAGCAAGTTTTTAATCACCTATGCACAAGGTGGCACATTAGAAATATTCTCTGATATATTATATAATACTATAAGCTCTGAGGCAGATGCCAAAGATACCTGAGAAAATGTATGAACAGTACTGACCATGGGACAGCGAGAGCTTTTTGATAGTTTGACATGCAACAATGTTAATAAATGATTTGGTATCTAGCTTAAGATCTGTGCTTATAAACAACATATATAGAAGGATTATTCCCTGGGTAGTCATACTCCAGATTTCAGTATGGTCACCCACCACCACTGTGAACAAGTCTTTCAGAGTAGGAATAGGAAGACAACTTTAGACCCAGCAGAGTAAGCACATGATAGTCTGGCATAAAGTGCCATTTCTAGAGTTCTCTAGCAATTGCTGCCCCTTCAGAGATTAGCCATCCCAGACTGAGTAAATTCTCTCTAAGAATTTATCTGCAAAGAATACTTGTGAATTTAAAGGTACAAGTCTCCTTTTGCTTGGCACAGAGAATAAAAAAAGTGTATTTTGACATTGTATCTCAGGAGGGAGCTAACAGAACTCAGGACTACACTCTAATGATCCTGGTGAAAAATGACTAGCATTGAATCTTAGAAGTTGTTCAGCTATAACAAAACCAAGCAGCAAGAACAATAAGGAGGAAAAAGCCAAACCCTTGTTTTTCTCCTATCTCACCTACACCACAGTGTAATTCCATGAAATCTTAAAAAACACCCAGAGAAGAGGAAATGCAAGCTTTGTTTTGGAAAGCATGGAAAGACATTTTACTTTGGTATCTGTAAGGAATCCTGCTAAACAGTTTTACGATGTTATGAGCATACCAGATGGCAGTAACACTTGAACAACCACAGGGATTGCTCATTTTGTACAACATTATAGATCTCCATGAGAGTACAACCAGTGCTGAGAGAGCAAGTGATAGCCCTCTTCACAAAGTCATTTCCACTGAGTTTCTAATCCATTTCTTCAAAACCGTGGAAGTGAGAAAATGCAAAAAATCATTTTTCCACTGAAATAAAACCAAAACCCAACCAGCAGCCTCTAGAGAGCTGTTTTTCATTTAAGCTGAGATAAGAATACTTACGCATCTCTTTATAACGGTAGGGAAAACGCAAGTGTGATGGGCTGTTAGGAGGTTTGTCATCATCCCTCGATATCAGTACAATGAGATTTGTTCTGTTTTTGAAGAGGAGAGCAGAATGGCTTTACTGCAGATTCCATTTTTTGTGTCAAAGGTAAGAAAAATGACCTTTTGAAATGTGTGAATCCAGCTTCTAGACTGTAAGACTAGAAGGTACTGGCAAGGTCATCCACACAAACAGATCCCTG
Organism: Prinia subflava; assembly: GCF_021018805.1. NCBI lineage: Eukaryota > Metazoa > Chordata > Aves > Passeriformes > Cisticolidae > Prinia > Prinia subflava. The sequence goes on from NC_086250.1 coordinate 43,915,337, forward strand.
AACACAAACCAGAGGATTTTACCTCCAGGTTTTCATTTAGTTTAGTATCTGTAAACTGGAGAAATACAGAAATATGAAATCATGGAATGACTCCTCTATCCCTGCTTGCTCCAGATTGGCACTTCAGCTGTGCAGTTTGGACTTGAAGAGTGTCCTATGCCACTTGTGAGTGACATTTCCTTTCTGCAGAAGCCAGATCTGTTCATATGGACTCAAACTTGGCTTTCTGAAGGCCAAGAGAAAGACTGGCCCTAAAGGTGACACAAGAAAACAGCAAAGAAAATAGTGATGGATATGGAAAATAACTGAAGTATTCATCATGAAAGCAAACAGGTTTTTGCTAATGTTTATTTTTGCATGCAAGGTGTTCCTAAGGGACATTCTGATGAGACAAATGGTTAATGGGTTTGTTTGGTGAACCACACACAGTGAGAGTGCAGAAACTCTTCTGATGGACACATTTGATCTTAGAGCACAGGATGAACATCTATCCCCAATGCATTTAATTAAACTCTCCTCCATTCTGAGGAAACAAATTAAAATAAAGCAAGGATACACCAAAACACAACTGATAAATGGTGTATTATTATTTATGCTGTCATCATGAACAACTTTGGAAAATAAACAACTGAAAAGAAAACCCCCATACTGAAAAACACCTACTGAGCAGCTACTCCCAGGCTTTGGGGGCTAAGATTGCAACATTTACACTCTTAAATAACTTCATGGATGCTGCTGGATCCAGTTATCTCAAAAGAATCATTCTCATGTTTGTGTTCTCATGTTTGGCTTGTTATCCATCCCTACATGGACTGGAACATAGAAAGGAGCAGCAGCCTGATACCTCAGAAGTTTACGCTGTTGTGTGAGAACTACAGGAGCAGGCTGCAGGCAATCCTGTAAAAATCAGTATTCCTACCACAGCCTGAGACAAGCACATGAAATGGTGGCAGTGTAACAGCTATCAGAAGATTGAGTCCAAACTTGAGCCCAAACTCCATAAAATATCATTTGGTTTAAGTTTTCTTTCCCTGAGTAATTTCAGAGGAGTTAATGAGATCTGATCTAAATCAGCTCTGTTAAAACACAGTATTGCTGACATTCAAAGAAGTAGAAAGGATGAAACCAAGAAGCAGCACCAGCTGTTTATAATTTTTGTGTGAACTCTCCCTCCCCTGCCTAGGTCTCATGCATGACCAGAACCTGGCCTGATAAACCTGCAAATACTCTGAAGGCTGACCTGCTGTAGGACTGTGACAGAACACTTTGGACAGGACTGCAGTCAGGCCTCTGGTCTAAAGTCTGACAAGCTGCTTTTATAACTCCTCCACTGCTGAATCGGAACCTTCTTGAATCAGAAGGTGTTCTCTTCATTGTTTAAAATAATGCAATTTATTTTTGTTTGGTTTTTTTTTAATTGCAGATCAACTAAAACAAAACAGCTATTCTGAAACAGGAAATATAAAAAAGACAAGCTACTTCTGCTTTTGTCATGAGACAAATTTGCCAAGATCAACCTCAACCATACTGTCAAAATCACTACCCCTTTACAGAAGGAACTAGCATACCCTGCCTTCCGTGTGTTTTACAGGAGGGCAGCCCAGGCACAGCAGTTGGCCCAAGCTCCAAACACAGATTTTTTAGCAGCCAAGCTGATCCCTTGGTGTTCCTCACCAATGCCAAATCTCCAGGCAGCAGCTATGGAGCCTTTTTGTTGGGAGCTGACATGATTAACCCAATTGTAATTGCAGATGGCTGTTTGGTCAGCCTTCAATGCCTATGGATCAATGAGCTATCTAATTAGAAATCTGGAGATATATTTATAAAATTATACCCATTGCTATTAAATTTACATGTCTCAAAGGAGATATATTTGAATTTCTGTAATGAGATTCTCAGCATGTTTGCTTTAAAGTATTTCCCACACTCAGATGTTAGACAGTGTGTTTACAGGAGGGTCCCAAAAAGATACTTTTAATTACTCAAAAACCAGTAAAAATACTAAGTTTAAAGTCAAAACCTAGAGGCACTTTTTAACTTGTGTGTAGGTGCAAAGACTCTGCCTGCAAGCATTCTTGATGTTGGACCCAGAGTTTAGAGACAAACTGTACTTTTGTTTCCTAATCAGGAAATACTTTGTAGTTTTAGCAATTAAAGGACTTTTTAGATTTTACTGTGCTGACCACTGTCAGGACACAAGAGAATGCCTGAAGTTGTGCCAAGGGGATGTTTAGGTTGGATAGTAGAAAAAAGTTCTTCACCCAGAGGGTGGTTGGGCACTGGAAGAGGCTCCCCAGGGAAGTGGTCAGAGCACCAAGGCTGGCAAAGTGCATTTCAACAAGTCTCTGAGGCACATGGTGTGATTCTTGGGGCTATCCTGTGCAGGGCTAAGAGCTGGACTCAATAATCTTTGTGGACCCCTCCCAAGTCAGCTTATTCTGTGATTCTGTGGTAAATGAACTTTGCTTTTCTTGCAAACTCCAATAAACTTACAAAAACATCTGGTGCTCTACTTGGCTGGACTATACTGCCCTTGAAGATTTCTCTCCCCTCACTTGGTTATCAACAAGGAACAAGTAAAAAATATAGTCCAGCATTGACTCTTCTATTCTTCAGGTCATATTTTTAAAAAAAAATTATTACATGTTTAAATCTTACCAAATATTGTAGGAGCTATTTCTGGGTTGGGTCTTAGGCACTGGCATAAGTTTATAGATTAAATTGTGCTTTAGTGCAAAATTCCTTCTTGTATTTTATAGACAGCAGAATAATTAAATGAATGTAATTATTTTTCCTAGAATAAATCAGCATATATGGAGATGATGAAAGATTTAATAGAGATATTCCTTCCACTGGGGACTAATTCTTCTTTTTCAACATTGTTTATAAAAATGATGCTATTCCCACTCTAGTCAAAGGGACTTCTCACAAGGGTAAAGTGTGCCTTGCTTGACCTCATCCTTGTTCATTAATGCCTATAAAAACTCCATTAGACTACTTACAGAAAAAAACACACAGAAAAAGAACACCAATAATCTTACTAATGTTGCACACCAAGTAATAAAACTCTTTGGCACTGCTAGAGCCCTCTGGATTATCTTCTTAGCCTTATTATCTCTAACTGCAGTGCCAAACCTACAGCAGTGGAAATTTTTTTTGCAAATATCTAATAGTATAAAGATAGCAGTTTTTCTTTTCCTGCTGGATAAATTACCAATGAACACATTGCAATTTTTACTATATATTAAAATTATGCATGAAAATGCCACAGATGAATTATTTCAATTCACTGCACTCATATTATCTTAGTCCCTTCTGTAATTTGTTTTCCTGATGAACTCAACTGGAAGAATCTTTATGCCACTGCTTAATAAGTGCCTGACCAGATAAATAGGTGAATTAAAGAATCATGGAATCACAGAATGGCTTGGGTTGGAAAGAACCTCGAAGATCCCAAACCCCTGTCATGGGCAGGGACACATTCCACTAGACAGGTTGCTCAAAGTTCCATCCAGCCTGGCCTTGTACACTCCCAGGCATGTGGCATTCACAGCTCCTCAGGGGAACTTGTTCCAGTGCCTCAGCACCTCAAAGTAAACAATTGCTTCTTAATAGCTGCACCATCCAGCCCTCCCCTTGTGAGTACTGTCAAGAGTTCTTCCTCTTTCACTTTTAATTACTTTCTCTCTTAGTCTGTACCCAGAACTCGACATGTCTTGCCTTCACTTCCGTTTCTTTACTCTTTTCATTACTTCAACACTTCTCATTTTATGAGAACCTTCAGTGAAGACCCTGGTTTGTGCTACATGAGTCTCTCCACTGATCTAAGCTGAAGCCTGCTGCTTATCTCAGGCTTTCTTGAATGACAGTAACAGACCACAGCTTCTCCACAGGCTCTTTGGTCACGGCTCTTAACTCCTCCCCTGTGTTAGCACACCCTGGGATTCCTAATATCAGTTGCCAGCATCTTTAGCAGGGTTGCTACAGCACCAGTATTTTATAATCACTTCTCATATTTTCCAACCTGATCTGCAACCCAGATGACATTTTTAGTTACTATCTTCCCACAAAGGAAGGCAAGAATCCACAATAATTCGCCCACTGAAAAGTCACTAATCTCATCCCCTTCTCCTGACACAAGTCCGTTAGTACCACAACCACAAAGGAGGTGCAGGTATCTCAACACAAGCACTTCTTGCTCCCACTCTTCCTAGACAGTGCATATTTCTTATCTGACTGTAATTTCCCAAAACAGTAATGGTTGAGGGACAGGTCACAGGCTGCAGCCACGGAAAAAGAGCTAAGAGCTTTCAGTCTTTCAGCTTTAAGGGGAAACATTATTATGCAATTTTAGGACTAACTGGGGGCCTCTAAGAAAGATGGGGACAGGTTTTTTAGTAGGGCCTTTAGAGACAGGAAAAGGGGTGATGGTTTTAGGCCAGAAGGGGGTAGAATCAAGTGTACTTATAAGGAAGAAGTTTTTAACACTGAGGTTGGTGACACACTGGAACAGGTTGCCCAGAGAGGTGGGAACATTAAAGGCCAAACTGGATGGGGTCCTGAGCAACTTGATCTAGTTGAAGATGGGGCTCATGACGGTGGGGTTGGACTCAATGAGCTTTAAAGGTTCTTCCAGCCCAAACCATTCTGTGATTCTGTAATCTATCTGTGCCCATGCTGGAAGCCTGCAGGACAGACACACACCATGGGCACTCAGGTTGTCCAGGCCTTTATCCTGATGCACCAGCTGGTCTCAAACAGCACCAAACACAAAAGAAGTAGTAGGTATTCCCTACAGCAGAACACTGCTGCACAGCTCATTCTGATGACTGTAATGTAAGCAGTCCCCTATGCAAATATTTAATGTCCCATGACAAATCATATCTAAAAAATGCTGGAGAACCTGACTAACCAGATTAATGGGGCCAGATGAAATCCATCTACAAAAAAAACAAAAGGAAGGGAAACAGTACAAGCAAAGCAAAATCTTCTGTTGGTAGCAGTTCTTACAAAACTTTAATTTTCAGTTGTGTCTAAATAATGTTGATGAATAGTGGTTTAGTTGGAAACTATTTAATGTAAAAACTAAATTGAAGGGCCTTTACACTTAAGCTGCTGTTTGTACCATGAACCACAGAAACAATTATAAGAATGTTTATGGTCCAGTAGACTTGTAACTACACTTCTTAAAGTTTAGTTTGCAGTTTAATATATTTTATTAATTTTCCAATTTGAATCTGGCATTCATTAAGGATGCTTCAGGAGCTCACTTCTCAAGTCCATGCAGGGAACCATGCCTATATGTCTACTGCTCTTATCAAATACTTGAGAATGGAGTTGGTAAGAAGAGAGTAACTCCACTGAATTAAACAAAAATATATTTCAGATGTCTGTATATTCCCTTGGGATACAATCAAGATACTTCTTCTGTCACAAAGCCTTCAAAGAGATGTGGGATGCCTGAGTAAATTGTGAGGGGTGGAAAAGACAAAAGATCTATGCTCAGACACTTGCATTCTTAGACTGGCTACCAAACACAATCTATTGTTTGGTGACAATGCACATGACTGCCAGTTTTCACTTACCACAGACAGCAGCAATAAGAAGATAAAGTGCACAGTGTCTTTTTCTGCAGCTTTGCCTTCCTACCACCATGACACTGAGACTCTGCAATGAAAGATAAGGCCAGAATGCCAAGGAGACTTAGGCTGCTGCTGTGGGCTGGTTGTGGGTGCGAATACTTCTTTTAGTAGCCAAACCAGTTTGTGCTGCTTCCCGTTTGTGACATTACAGCCTCCAGTTCGCATTTCAGCTTGCAGATCCATCAGAGTGGAAGCAGAACACCAGAGGGTAGCAATGTCCGAGAGGTCTCTCCTCACAGCCAATGCAGCAGATGAACACACTCTGTGCAGAGGTGAGACTGCTCTGCCTACACTCACACTAAGCCTGAGTTTGAATCAAAAAAACCTAAAAATTTCAAGTGATGCTAGGCCCATGCCCTCGTGAATATTTTTTATATTTCATATTAAATATATATATCAAATATCCATTTAATAATACATATTTTGTACACCAATATTTCAGACTGTTAGATAGAACCATGCCAAAGGCATGTACAGTAGCACTAGTGACAGTCCACTAAAAAATAAATCTGGTTTTTTTTCTATTCATCAGGATACAGAGCTTACCACTTGGATAATTTCTCCCCTCACCTTTTTTTTTGCTCAATATAAGAAGAGCAACCAAGCAAACCTATGGCACCTACTTCAGAGCTGTCCTCCTTCACATTCACACTCTGTTAAATAAATTATCTTGGTAAACATGCAACTGCAGCAGTTCCATATGCTTAAGGCCTGAAGCACCTTTTCTAAAGGTTTTCTCAGTTCAAGCATACAATGTTTCGTGTTATTATTTGTGCATTGCATAAAAAGCACAGCAATCAGTAACCCCTTTTCCTGGCTACACCAGTTAATCCCAAACTTAGGCTAATGCTACTTTATTTGACTTTTTTAGGGGATACAAGACTATTTAATTTATGCCATGCAAAACAAAAGTACCACTGTGTTTGGTTCTTTTTTTTTAATCACAGCAGAAAACATCCATTTTAATATCAGATTCCCCTTGGTGTTTGCCACATGTCTAGTGGCAAACTAGACCTTAAGTGCACAGCATGCCACCCACCATTTCCAAGGAACTGGCAGGTATGAGGAAATAGTAGGATGAGGTGATTTAATGATAACTTTATTGAATGACATAAATGATAACAACTTAATGTGGTAAGAAAGCTGAGAGGAGTGGCTGACACCCTCAAGGTCTGTGCAGCCCTGCAGAAGGACCTCACCAGGTTGGAGAGATGGGCAGAGAGGAACTGTCTGAAGTTCAGCAAAGGCAAATGCAGGATCCTGCACCTGGGGAAAAATAACCCTCTGCATCAGGACAGCCTTGGGGCTCGCCTGCTGGGAAGCAACTCTGTGGAGAAGGATCTGGAGATCCTGGTGGACAACAAGCTGTCCATGAGCCAGCAGTGTCCCTGTGGCCAGGAAGGCCAATGGAATCCTGGGCTGCATTAGGAAGAGCACTGCCAGCAGGGCAAGGGAGGGGATCCTGCCCCTCCACTCAGCCCTGGGGAGGCTCATCTGGAGTGCTGTGTGCAGTTCTGGGCTCCTCAGTGCAAGAGAGACGTGGAGCTCCTGGAGTGGGTCCCCCAGAGGGTGACAAAGCTGATCAGGGCAATGGAGCATCTGTCTTATGGGGAAAGGCTGAGGGAGCTGTGCCTGTTCAGCCTTGAGAAGAGATGACTGAGGGGTGACCTCACCAATGTCTATCAGTGTCTGAAGGGAAGGTGTCAAGAGGATGGAGCCAGGCTGTGCTTGGTGGTTTCAAAGCAATAGGACAAGAGGCCATGGGCAGAAACCAATGCACAGGAAGTTCCACTTGAGCACGAAGAAGAACTTCTTTACTATGCAAGTCACCATGCCTGGAATAGATTGTTCAGAGAGGTGGTGGAGTCTCCCTAGCTGGAGATATTCAAGAACTGTCTGGTATAATCCTGTGCAATGTGTTCTAGGATGACCCTGCTTGAGCAGGGAGGTTGGATCAATGGCCCACCATGGTCCTTTCCAATCTTACCCATTCTATAATTTTGAAAATTTCCCAGACATACAGTAACAGATCTTATTAGTAATTACTAATTACTAATTACTCTTCTCTAATTACTCTTGAAAGGTCCTTTTGTGTGGAAACACAACATCTGTTACGGCATGTGTACATTTGCCCTTCCATGTCTCTGGTCTCTTCAAATTCAAGTTCTCTATCTGCATTTTCAGATACTGCATAAAGCTCAAATCAACTGATATTAGCACAGTTTTTTGTGAGCTTTTGATTGTATTACTTTTAGTAACCGTAACATTATAGAACCCCTGGAGTTCTGTAGCACGTGACAATACTCTTGCTTTTTCCTACATATTCAATTTAATGAGTTTTCTTTTTACAAATGGTAATGCTTGAAAAGTAACTTTTTAAAATCTTAAACTGTTGAGCATAAAAGTGTAGAGCATTTTTCCTCCTAAAGTAACTTGTGGCTTGCATAAATAGAGGAAAAATTTCAGGGAATGACTTGTGATAAACACCCACCATAAAATTTATTACTTAATAACCAGGAAGAGAAATAAAACTATTACTATTAAAGTTGTGCAATTTGCACAAGCTAATACAGAGGCAGATAAGTCCTCCTACAGTTTGTAGACTTACCTGTAAAATGCACTCATATTTTCTGTACAGCTAAATTCAAAATACAGGAAGAAAGAACACTTTCAAAGTACAGGAAGTTTTTTATGGGCAACTGAATTCAGGTATGGTAAAAGACCTTTTTTAAATAGATTAAAATTGGGTATATGTATGAAGGTTGTATAAGTTTCCTAAATTCCTGCCTGATTCTCTGATCTCCTCCAGAAATTATGAATTATAAATAGCTGCAAACTGGTAATTATATTGCAATTAAATATTTATATTCTCACCATTTGGTTTTTAGGAATTCTGCAGAAAAATCATTAAATCAGCATAAACAGTGACTGGTACCAGCAGTATACTTTCAAATGGAAGCACAGCTGGTGACAAGGTTGATGTCACTGTGTGTCTTGGATCGTATACTCGTCTGTGGCCTGGATTCTGTGAAAGTGAAGTGTCAGAAATTCAGGAGATAAAAATACTGATGTATGAAGAGACAAAAAAATGTAGGTAAACCATCAGTGTAACAGATACAAGAGAACTGAGAAGAAGGCATGAAAAGTAGTGTAGATGGTGACCAGTGTAACAGGCCAGTGTATCCTGGACCTGTGCAAGCCCCAGCTCACCAGGAAGGGTCTCTCGCTCCCCCAGTAGTAACTCACAATAAATGAGACCATGTGTCTACATTCCTGCTTGTTTCTGCAGGAATGTACATGCATGAGATGTACATGCATGAGAACAGTCACAAACAGAATGCAGGGAGCAGAAATTCTTGATTCTCAGCTCATCAGACGGCTTATTGCCATCTTCAGGAGAATGGAGAACTGCAATGTGCCCCAATCATTTTTAGGTTGATGGCAAGTATGAGAACTAAAAGAGAAGAAAACCAGGTGTGAAAAGACATCACTGGGGCAGCTTTACTCACTACTGTAGGTAGACTGAAAAGGAAGAAAATGTCCTTTCAGAAACAGAACTACTTTTTAAAAAGAATCTGCTTATAAAGTCTTGTGTGTTAAAAATTATTAGATCTGGCCCCTTTGAAATTTTCCAAAGGTTGGGATTATACTCAATAAATTGCAGGACAAAGCTATACTTCTCAAAAAAAAAAAAAAAAAAAAAAAAAAAAAAAAAAAAAAAAAAAAAAAAAAGAATATAAATGTTCAGACTTTCCATTGCCTTTAGAAGGCTTCTGTAGAGAATGGCCCATTTCACAGCATCATGAAGACAAACTGGAATAATTTGGAGGACACTGTTGGTATGGTATATGTTCATATTGGAGTACAGTATATGATATCAATAATATTTGTAGGGTCATACAAGAAACATCAAGTTACTGAAGCCACTGAAAAGGAAAAAAATAAAAGCTCTGGGCAGGGACCACGACTAAATGCAGTATATGACATAAGAAACAAGCAAAGAACACAACAGTGAGCAAAAGTAAGGAGGTGAAGAATAGCCATGCCTACTCTACACTATTTGAATTACAACATCACCCCTCAGGGCAGGCTTCCATTTGTACAGCTGGCTGAACAAAACTGGTTGTCTTAGGCCGTGACTCCACAATTAATGTTCCTTGAATAAATCAGTACTTTTGTACATTTTTTTATTGTAGTTGCAAAAAATGTGTCCCGAACATGAAAGCCTTTTTAGAAAGAAGAGCGGGAATTCTCCCTGAATCCTCATCAGCACGTTGTGTGGAAGAAAAAGGCTGACCTATGAACACCCTTTTCTTGGTCATCTATGAAGCATGGCCTGGTCATTACTGCAGCAGTGCCAAAAGATAACAAGATGTAGACTCAAGGCTCAAGGAGCAGCTAGGATATTTGAGTAAAACCAAGACCACAAAGAGTAAGCAAGTTGCTAACATATCCCTATGAAGACAAAAGTCTTTCTTGTTGGATGGATAGTCAGGATGGATGCCTTTGGATATTGTCTGCATAAGGTAATTTTTCTGGAAAATATACTCAAATATTCTGTAAATCCTCAAACACAAGCAAATCAATTTAGATATGGTGTGAGGTTTGCACCAGGGAAAGAATAAATTTATGATTTATGGGAAAAGAAATGATGCTACTAATATAACAATACTCTTGAAAACAACCTGAGTCCAAATGAAAAAGTTGCCCATCTTGTTTAAGCATTGGAAAGAAAAGTTCCAACTTGCCATAACATCTAACCTTAGGACAAGATTTCCCTAAGCACATCTCTGACCCAAACAATTAGTTTCAAAGCCCTGTGCAACAGGCAGAGCAGCTCTGGTACCTCCCTGTGGACTGGGACTTGAGTAGAGCTCTTTCTCTGGACACCTGCCTAATGCTGCTTCTGACATGAGTGGTTTGCTAGTCATCAGCAGGGATAACCAAAACCACCTGTATGCCAAAATGAGACAGATCGCTCCTTTATGCGCCATGACGACAAACTTTGATATTCCATAATGATGCTTTTCTGATGAGCTATAAAGACTTTGGATTAGTCTTGAATAGAACTGAAGAGGGTTCAGAAATCCTGCTAACTTCCTGAATCAGGGATGGTGTCTTTGGGAAAGACGCAGACGCAAGTGGTACAGTAAAACTGGAGATAAATGAACGATTTACATGTTTTACATGTTTGTCAGACTTATAAAATAGTTCTCCTGTAATTATACCTAATACAAAAACCTCAAGACAGTTACACATGCATTTTGCAAAGCAAAGTAGCAAATGTGACAAAGCCAGGTGCTGTGTAACAGGCTTCGCATAACAACTCATGAAATCATCACTGCACAATTTTTAGGCAATTTTGCCACATAGCATGAATTGTTCCAAACTGTTGCATACAGTATATGAAGCTCATGATTTGCTGGCTCTGAGAGCTGAACTATCCCCAAGTTGGATAAAGAGTTATGAGTAGGAAAAAATTCAGTTGTTCTCTGGGGTGAAGAATGGAAAAGACAGCTGTTGATTAACACACTGCAGTGCTGATCCACCCTGTAAATTCAGGGAGTGGAGTCAAACAATACCTTTGCCTCACTTCATATGGAAAATTGATTTTGTCTTTGGACTATTACTGTAAGTCAAGGGATACTCCCATCTGAAAGAAAGGCGAATAATGTTGGAGGAAAGAATTCCTGACTTCCACAGATGTTGGGTGAGCCTCAAACTTTATACACTTTTGGAGTGAGCGAACTGAATAAATGTGGCAGGCTGTATTTACCATTATTAAAGATTAGCATTTGGAGGCAATGAGAGTATGAGAGAGAGTTAATGTCACTAAAATTTTTTACAGAGGAAACTCAGAAATTCTGCAGAAATTCACACTAAATATTTAAAAAATCATCAAAAATACATGCTTTTCAGTGAAAACATTCACAACCTTTTGAACAATAATGAGCCGAAACCCTTTTTATTTGCTAAAATTTATATATATAGATCCAGATTCTACTTACTTGTCTGACTTTTGCCTGCATTCCTTATTTGTTAGATTGATTTTAACAAGTTAACTAGGAATAAAAGGCTCTATAATATCTTGGCTCCTGCAGCTGAAAAACAGCTTCTGAACTGAAGTAAATCTGTGTCTTTTCAGTGAAATGAACAGGCCCCTTCAGTCTGAACCAGCTGAGAAACAACCCCTTTTGGGCTGTTTTCTGGAAATACTTTAATAGAATTCATTCCCACAGTAAATACAATGTCATTGTCCTGGGCTACTGGCATCGGAACAAGACTAACATACACTTTGAATTTAAAACTCGCTGTCCATTTTTCTCGCTTTTCCAGCAGACACAATGTGCCTTCCCCCCACCCCCCCCAGCAAAATCACTATCTTTCTTTGCTTTGCCAATTTTCCCCTAACATTTTACTTTGTTCTGTTGGTTTGTTTGTTCTGGGGGGAGGGAGTGTTGTCACTGAAGGAGAGTAGGTTTAGATTAGATACTAGGCAAAAATTCTTTACTGTGTGGATGGTGAGGCACTGGAAGAGGCTGCCCAAAGAAGCTGTGGCTGCCTCATCCCTGATCGTGTTTAAGGCCAGCTAGGATGGAGCTGTGAGCAGCCTGGTCTGCTGGAAGTTGTCCCCACCCATGGCAGGTGTGCTGGAACTGGATGATCTTCAAGGTGCCATCCCAAGCCGTTCTGTAGTTACCCTTTTCTGTGGCTCGGTGTCAAGCTCAGGCACTCCAAGCAGGCAGCGCGGGGAGAGAAGGGATGCTGCGAGCGCCGGGGCGTGCGGAGGCAGTGGCATGGTTTGTATTTCCTAAGGACCGAGGCACCGGGGCACGGGCTGTGCCTGTGCTGGGAGATCACTGCCACACCAAAGGTCTCCGGCACCGCGCTCACTGCAAAGTGCTGCTTCTGCCCCTCTCACGCGTTTCCCTCCCGTCGGAGGGAAAGGAACGGGCAAAGTTTTCCGTGCTTCTCGCCCCCTGAGCCTTGCCCACGCTATGGAAGCAGGACCATCGCCACGGCGCTCCGTACGGCAACCACACCTGGCACACAGCAGGACAAAGACATCCCGCCTTTTCCGCGGACAACCCGCGGTAGTTTCAGCAGAAGGAGGTGAGCGGCAGTGCGGGCTGGGCTCGCTGTCAGCCCTTCGCCCACAGCCCAGGTGCGCTCCCGCCCGCGGCACGGCCCCTCCAGGGACTGCAGCCCCCGCCGAGCCGCAGCCGCCCGGGGCTGAGCCCGCTCTCCGGGGGGAACCCTTCCCCTCCCCGCGCCAGCCTCCTACTCACCGATCTCCCCATCATCATTATCATCATCTTCCTCCTCCTCCTCCTCCCCCTCCAGATCCAGCAGCACGTCCTGGTTCTCCACACTCATGGTGCCGAAGTTGCGGCGCCCCGCTCCGCTGCCCCGCCGCCGGGGAGCGAGCCCGCCCGAGCCCGCCCGAGCCCGCCAGCCCGGGGCGGAGCGGCGGCGGGGGCGGCCACCCGCACCTTCCCGGCAGGAGGGGCCAGCCCTGCCCGAGCCCGCCCCAGCCGCTGCACCGCGCCCGGCAGCAGCGCCAGGCCCTTAAAACCCCGCGGCTTCCAGAAATGAGTCCGAATATGCACCCAGGCATTGAAGGACTCGCAGCTGCTAAACACTGCTGAAGATGTGAAGCCTAGGTATGCAAAAAGCTCCAAAGCAACAAGTAAAGGTAGAGTTGTTTGGAAAAGGTAATGGAAACTGAAGGGCGAATCTCAAGGACTGAATAAAAAGCCCATCTCCAGAGCTCTAGCAATGTATTCAACTCGTTGTGGACTATTTCACAGGGAAGAGGTTGTCCTCATCTCCATCGTCGCCTCCAGACACAACCTAGGAGAATTTTGCAACATAGAGAATACAGAATTGTGACTATGCAGGAATGCTGAGGGGGCAGAAGTACTTATAAAAAGGGATTTAAGTGCTCAGCAGTATACTCATCTACTCACTTGTGTTGGTTCCAGGGACAAGTAAAGGATTCCTAAAACTGCATCTGGAGGAGTGCCCAGACAGGAATTGGACTGAGGTGGTATTGTGGGAAGGAATGGAAATAAGACTGTAAAAATGGATTGAAGAAATGGAGGAGCAATATTTGGGGAAAAGGAGAAGATAAGAAGGACAAGATACCATTTGAGGTTTTCTTCCTGCAGAAAGCAGTAAAAACCCTAGGAACAATCTGGTTTTACTCTCCATGTATTGTTGATACTGAAATGACTCACAGGACCCAGGGTGTTTAAAGTGTTCAAACAAGAAACTGGATGAAAAGCCATTTGTCAGATAAGCTTGTCATTTGTTGATATGGTTATCTGTTGTCAGTCAGCTGCGCGTTAGAGCCACAGCAGGGCCTGGTATTACAGCAAGTCTAAGTGCAAGTACTTTCAGCAAAAAAATAAGTTCAGAAATTTAATTGCAAAGTTTTGAATAGGCTCTGTTTGGCAAAGATCTTCTCTCGTAGGCTGCTTAAAGACAGAAGTGGTCTGCAAAGGCGTGAGTGAAACCATCAGAACAGAAGCTACTGCTCCTGCCCTGCTGATAATGCCTCACTGGTGGGGTTGTTATCTGCACCATCTGACACTGCATTTTTCTCACTCAGATTAGGAAAGACTCACAGAACAGAGAAGAAAGGCAATATGATGGTAGGATAGCCAATAGGGGGTAATGATGCATAATGATGCAAGATTTGTTCCTTTGTGCCCTAAGTTGGAAACCTGCTGTGCTTCCCTGTGACACATCCAATCTGCCTCTGACCATCTAAGAACATGTCTTACTCACTGCTGGGACTGCTTGTCAGGTTTCACACTCTGTGAGGCTATGGGGAGAGAGTAAGTTACATCACTCCTAGCCAGGAGTGCTCACTCCAAGATGACTCATTTGCAGACACGTCATGGTTTTGATGTGCCTGGCACACAGCTGCATCTTTACATATCTGTATTGTGTAATATTCAGCTTCTCCCTTTTCCTGCAGGTTCTCCCCAAAATGTGATCCTGTCTGGTGAGATCTTGTTTCATAAATGATGGGAAGAGGGCAGGGATTTTTACAGACAAGGTACAGCTTGGTTTAGGATGGTGACATGAGATTTGTGCACTCTGATGTTCTCCAGGGACATCATTGTTACCTTGGTTACATACTTCCCATTTTCACATTTAATGAATGAAAATATAATCCAATAATAGCAAAGTTAAATAAAAAGAGCACTTCAAAACCAGGGGTTAACAAAATATGGGGTTTCTTTAACTTGACTCTACTGAAAATACAGGTAAAGGATCTACCTCCTGCTCCCAGCTTAAAGATTTCTCCCACCATTTACAGAACATGAAGATTTTGTAGGCTTCATTCAGACTTCAATACTTGAATGTTCAATTTCATTGTTTACAGTGCTGAGATTTCCAGATACCTTAAAAACCAAGGGGAATATTGTGTGTAAAATTCACATGAAATGCATGTATGTTGGAAAATACATAGCTATTTGTTTTGTGACTTTGTACCAGATGCAAGTATTTCTATGTGTAGTTTTGGTAAAACATCAAAGCTTCAGAAGCTCAGTTTTGTTACTTCTGAAAAAGAGATTAAAAAAAAAAAAAAAAAAAGTAAATGAAGACAAAAATGCAACAGCACCACCCTGCTGCCATCTCTTTGTCAGATGGATAATAGCAAAAAATCCACTCAAATTATTGCAGTTGGCTTAACTCTAGCCAAGTTTTTCAAAAGTCATCTGTAAAGAAGAAGTTAGGCTAACTAATCCCCACCCCAGCTCAAGCATGACTGTATTCAATTTTATTGAAGAAATAAAACTGTTTTAACATTCCTGGTAGTGAGAAACAGAGACAGTCCTTGGAGCCAGTGCAAAAATTGCTTCCATGGGTAAGGGTTTCATAGCAACTGAAACAATATAGGTCAGGAAGAGAGTAAAAGAGATTGTTTAGCCCAGTAGTAACAAAATTCTGGCCCAGGCACCGAGTCTTTAACTGGCGTGGATCTGGGCCGGCACCAGGAGCTCTGAGTCACAGGGCCTTTGACAAAGAACCTGGCACTGAGCATCAGAAGCTTGCTGTCAGTCACTGGTCTGCTCCAGCCCCCAGCAGTAAGGCAGGTTTGAACATTTCCAGACATTGGTGACAAATACTGTTCATCACGTGCTTCTCATTCTCTGGTGGGGAGTCCATGAAGCCCCCAGTTTCACTCCTGTTGATACACAGCCAAAAAAAATTTGCAGCATTTGAAGTTTTCTTCTCATCCTTCTCCCAGCATCTGTGAGAACAGCTGGTTGTTGTTCTCTTGATAATGACATATTACCTGTGGAAAACTATTACCTTAATGCCTCTGAAGCTTTTCTCATCCAGATCACACAAATCCAGGTCTTGCATCCTTCCAGCACATATCACTGTCTGTGCTTTTCTCTGTTACAAATTAGTGTAAAAAATGCAGTGTGAGAATCTATAGTAGGAGAAGGTGATATCATTTTACAAAATCTCTTAAGTATTGGCTTTACCCACTCACAGTCCTTTTCTCAATGATTGCATTTCCTTACACTCTCACAACCACACAATTACAAGAACCAACAAGTAAGTGTTCAGGTGGTCTGGGCAGGGTCACTGGTGTACAACACAGAGGACTAAGGGGCTATGAGCTCCATCCTTGGAGATACTCAAAAGTCACCTGGACACAGTACAGGTGGTCTTGCTTTAGCAAGGGGCATGGACAAGATGACCTCAGAGGTCCCTTCCAACCTCAGCCATTCTGTGATTCTGCAATTCTGCGATTCTGTGAAGGGATGCTAGATACCACATCCTCATCATGTCTCTTCAGCAGTGACAAACTAATTTTTGGACAGATATTTTGTACACAAGAACCAAAAATCACTATGATGTGATTCTTTTGCATTGGACTCCTGCTAATTTCCACTTCCATAAATTTTAGGCAAGTCTGGTCTGAGTTCCTTAAGGCCACAGTCTGTGTTATAGATGGGCTAGAAATAAAAGAAATGGAGTATGTGATGTGATGTGATACTGCCTTCTTCTTTTGTTAAAGTCCTCTGCTGGCTGGCAATCTGTGGTCTGGTTTGACTGGAATGGTAAATGCAGGAAATAGTCCTAGATCGTTCTGTTGGGGACTATGCGCTTCCTTTTATATGAATATGGTCCATTTATTAATTGAATATAGTCCATTGTTATCGTGCTTATGCAGTTATATACACTCATCCTTCATTTCTGCCCTCTTAATATTTCTACCACAAGTCAATACCTTTGTACACTTCCTTTCGTTGCCTAACCCTTTATTTTAATCTACCATGCTCAACAATAAATACTGTATTCCAAGTAAGAACTCACCCACAGTGAATACTATTGCTGTACCATTCTGGATGTGATTTTCCTTCTTACATGTCCACAGCAACAATTTTTATTTTTGTCTTTCCACAGTCGTCAACTCATAAGTCTTAGATTAATTTCTGCAGCTGAGCTCTTTGTCAAGCAGTTTCCCATTTTGTATTTCTGTAGCTGATTTTCTGTTCCTAAGTGGACATTTTTACCCTTGTTTTTATAATATTTCCTCATTTGATCAGTTCTTTCTCATTTTTCAAGATAATTTTGAATATGAGTGTTTTTCTTGATATCAGCACACTGCTGGGTGACAAAATTCCTATGGCCTATGGCTATTCCTATGGCTATTCCATAGCACAATAAAGTCCATGAGAATGTAGAAAGCAAACAGTCGGAAGGTTTGGAGGACTGGTAGGTCAAACATGCTCCAAAGAAAATCCTTGGAGGGAGTTTTGTGGGAAAGCTATCAATTATTGAAAGATATTAAGATCACTATTGGCAAATTATATCAGTGCACATGAAATTTTGGAAAAACAGCAGGAAACAAGTATCACTGTGTGAGGATTTCTTTAAGGATACAGGAGTTGGAGTGGTTCGTCACTTTGGGATTCATTGCAGAGCAGAGAACACAGCTGTCTTTCTATTCTGCATTCTCAGTTGGAATGAAAGAAATAATTATCCCAGGGACCAAACAAAGTCTATTCTTTCACATTTCATAAAACATTAGACTTTTTAATAACTGCTGGGATATTGTGTCTGAAAGCAGATGACTTTTACACCATTACAGAAACTTTGAAACTCAGTAACAGAAAAGGGATAATTTGAAATGCAAAGCCCCTGCTACAATGGAAAAACAAAAATCAGAGAGGAGATAAAAACTAACTAAAGAAATAATAAACAATACATATATAAATATTACATATATTTAATAAAATGGTCATTCCACAAGAAATTCCCTTAAGTGCACCAAATTATTCACAAAATTGCTGCATTAAAAGTCAGTAAAAGAAATGTAGAAGAAACTTCTTCCAGGTGACCACACCATATATTTTTCCTGGTATTGTTAAGTTAGTGCTTGCAATCTGTCCAAACCTAGAGAAAAATAACTGAAGAGTTTTGAGATAATTTTGTTTCATCAAGTTCTTGTGTTTATTTCAGTCTGATTCACAGATAGGGAGAGCAGTGAAGCTTTAAGGGAAATTAAATTACTTAAATTCTGTACAAGTCTAGTATTTTTCTTTTACCTTGGTTATATTTCTGGTTGCATGTAATCCTCATAGATTTCTTAATTCTCACTCTTGTATGCAGCTTCTAGTCTGAGATGACAACTTCAGTCTCTTTTGCCCTCTATTGAGGTGAATTGGTAATAACAATTACCAGGGAAATGTGAGCTACAATGTATAAAAGAGGATATAAATAATGGATCTCAGACCAGTGGTGTGTGTAATTACTTGATGCAGAAGTCTCATAAGGGCTGCCAAGTCTTCTGCTGACTTCTACCTATGAGTTCCTTTTGCCTTCTTTTGCTATCTGTCCTTAGTATGGGAAGTAGATGTAATAATCATCTGGTAAACTTCTAGTCTGACATTTCTAACCTGTTTAATACCAAGCTTTTAATTCTTAGGAAAGATATCTACATGGTCAACGTGTATCTTAGAATAATAGACTCAGAGTTCAAGTACTGTTATTTTTCTAACACAAATATCTGAACTCAGATAGTTCAGAATATTTAAACTTCAGGGAGATGATAAGGTTATTTCAAAAGGTGAATTATGAACAATAACATTCAATCATTTTACTGGCAGTGTGCTGTTCTAGTTTTTTTCTAGATATTTTAATTCTACTTGCAAAAGCACCAATAGTCCCAAGTTTGTCTGGATATCTCTAAGTCACAGGAAATGACTGTAGCACTTTTTACTCATTCTTCAAGAGAGAATATATTCTCAGTCGTCCTGCCTTACTCTGGAAGTGCACACACACTGCAGCATTGCCATAGGCAGGTCGTGGGGAAGGCAAAGCCACCCACCTGTGTTGGTTGGTCCAGGTGAGCTACATGACTAACATGGCCAGGTCTTTCAGAGCCAGGGCTCGGACCTCTGCGTGTTGCTGGGGATACCCTGAGCTGCCCTGAGCTAGCTGTGGCATCTGGGCATCACACTTCACTGCTGGGGAAGTTATGGCCAACAGGGCAGACAAGAGGTTTTGTCTTAGTGCTCTGAAAAGATGCAAAGAGCTGCATTTAGTACTGACCTGAACCCCACTGAAATGGTTAAACTAATTTGAATAATGCTGTGCATCATTACCGTGTCCAAGCGCTGTTACGCTCTGGTTGGGAAAGTAAAG
Source organism: Prinia subflava (assembly GCF_021018805.1). Taxonomy (NCBI): domain Eukaryota; kingdom Metazoa; phylum Chordata; class Aves; order Passeriformes; family Cisticolidae; genus Prinia; species Prinia subflava. The sequence goes on from NC_086250.1 coordinate 43,934,662, forward strand.
GATAAATACTTTGTCACACTTGTTGCTCAGTGTTTTTAACAGTGTCACTTTCTCAGTTACTTGGGAAAAACTGTCTTATGTAAGCTAGCATGGAAATGACACAACCATAGCTGAGTGTTCAGACTACAAAAAATATATATTTCAATGAAGTCTTTAACAGTATTTCTAATTTCAAATAAGAGATGTATGTGCTGGGAAGATAAAATTGTTTGTGAATTCTGGAACATAAGGAGATAAAACTAACTGGAAAAGTTGAAAAGTGACCATAATATTGTGGTAATGCCACAGTTTTTTCTGCAGCTGCCACAAAAACACACATTAAAAAAAAGAGAATGTTTCCAGAAATGTGCTCATAGAAGCCATGATATTTTATTTTTGATCAAATACTTTATTTACCTTTCTGTTTCCATGTTGGCTTACACAGACAATCTTCCCTGAGTAACTGAGAAAGCTCCACTCTGTAGAACCCACTTAGCAATGTGTGCAGCAAAAATACTGTTCCATTATCAGTGGAATAGATATTTTTTCAGGAAAAACTTGATTTATCTGGTGAAAAACATGCATATGGGAGTTTATCAATGATAAGGTCAGAAGGGGTTGTCTTGGCAGTTACTCATGCAGGTTACATCCTCTGCCCTCACTGTCATCATCTCCCCTGACTGTGGTGGCTGATGCATCCAACACTTCAGCCAATGTTCATTTTAACTGCAATTCCAGTGGGATAAGCAAGTGCTTTTTCTGTGTGCTTTCAGCAAAGCTCTGGATTTGTGGTAAGCAAAGTGCTTTCAGTGACTGCTGTTGTACATCTCCCCCATTTACAAGCACAGATTTTCCATTAAAAGTTGAAGAGAGAGGAAGAAAGAGGAATTCTGAAATAAATCCCACATTTAGGTAAGTGACCTAATGTCAAAATACTTCCCAGCACTTTTAAAGATAATTTGGTCCTATCCTGTGGCCATGAAACATTCTTAAAATAACTTGTCAATAACTGTATCCTGCAGGGATAGAACAGGACCTTCTGGCATTAATGAAAACCTGACAATCAAACTTCATAAGGCTTTACTTATGAAAAGCATGAGTATAATTGCACACTTAACACTTAAATGGCTTTCTTTTATTTCCCAATCAGACTTCTGTCAGGATGGGTTGCTCTTCTGCTAGGGATGGTCTTAATTTTTATCTAATCTTCAGTAACATTGCTTTTTCTAGGTTGTTCCGCTGCTAAATGTTATGTCTGTACTGGCTTGCGGTCATGTAAGTGGTATAAATCAGTAGACTCCACAACTGATGATGTGAGAACATTCTGTGGCAGGCTTTAATGCTTGCACAGGAGTTGGAGGAGCACATGTATCTCCTGTATCAACTCATCTTCCCCTCTGCTGCAAAACGAAATGATCTTGTCACCACTCCTTGCTCCTCCTCCACTGTGTCATGGTATGTTGCACATCACTGTATTTCAAATTTGCCCCAAGAAAGAATTACACTGACAGTCAAATAAGGAGAGTTTTGGTCCCCCTGAAGAATGTGAAGGAGAGGTTTTGCTGTATGCTGGTTTGGAGCTCCAGGAGGATTACCCATATGCTCTGCAAAGTATCTTTATTGCACTTGAAAGAGAAATGGATCTTTCTTCACGTGTCTTCCATGTCTTGAAAATGGCAAGAAAGAAAACCACTCTTATTTACTATGAAGCATTAAATATGTATCTATATATATATACACACGCACACATACATATAGATACATAAATATAGACATAGATATACATAGAGTGTGAGGATTTCCTTACCTCAAGGTATGAGTCAGTTTTAAGCAGCTTCTTTTTTCTCTCCTTGTGTTATTTTGCTTCTCTTGTTTTCTATTGAAAGTGAGATTACATGAGCCCTAAGATGTTAGTTGGGTAAGACTGATCTCATTCACCTGCTAGAAGCAGAAAACGAAACAGATGTGCGAGGAAGCTGGGAGCACAGACCAAGTTACCCATTCTCTGCCAGGTGTTTGACACCTAGAGTGGTTTTAAAATCAGGAGTTTTCTGTTTGTCTCTGTGGCTTTGTCCTCCTCAGTGCAAGCTGCTGCATCGCCAGGAATGTGGATGCTTTCTGCTGCCCAGGATCCTGTTTTGTTAATGCTTCCTCTTTCGGCCACTTGCCAGAGAATCACCTTGGAAACCAAGGCACCAGTTTCCATGGTCACTTGGAGGAGCGTATGTTTCCTTCCATTGCATGGAGTATTGAGAGGAGGAAGCCCACAAGCGTTTTTTGCCAGAATATATTTGATAGGATTGGATTCAAAGAGCTGCATCCCGATCTTATTTCCTCCATCAAATCCCCAGTGAAACCACCAGAATTGCAGTGGATAAACAAGTGCAAAATGTGGCTTTATATGAATGTCTTCACAACTGATATATGAAATGACATCTTACAAACATCTTGCCTCTGACTTATTACCCAGAGAAACTAAAGAGTGAGATAAACAGGAATAAAACAGAACCCCTGTTCTCCCCCAAATGCAGGCATATAAAATTACGTGAACAAGAAAAAAAAGTCTTTAAAAGCACTTGCCTGATGGTTGAGGTGAAAACTAGCTGGTCAATCTAAAGGTGTGACTGTGCCACTACCCCATACTCAGAAAGGGCCCACGGCTGGTTGTGGAAAAAAGTACAAGAAATAGCATGAGAATTTTTCTCAACACTCATGCTAGTTGGATTCAAGCACTTTAGGATCAAAGGCTAAAAATATAGAGGAGGAACTTGTTGACTTCCTCTAAGGAAAAGCAGAAATGTTGCTCAGGTTGCTGTGTTAAGGCTTCTCTCTGTTTTGACCACCATAGGTTGCAGCTGAAGCATCTTCACATCAGGCATTGTACTCAGGTCAGAGAAAACACAGCAAATTTTAATACTCATCTGTGGCTTAAACTTTTCCAGGCAAAGGTTGTCACTGTTCCCCTTCCATCTAAAAGTTAGTTTCCTTCTTAAAGATGCTATACTCTTCAAGTTCCTTAGGGAAACAATGCACCTAACCACAGGATCCAGAATGATGGTTATCATGAAGTGAGCAAATCCATACTGTGATTCTGCAAAGTACCAGAAAATCTATTTAACATTTTGCAACAGTTTTCCAGATCTTTGGCACTTTGAAGCCATGGTGATTGCTTTGTGAACAGCAACTCTGCTTGTTGTTGTTGGAAATTTGTCTTGGGTTATGTAACCAAAAAAAAAAAGTGTATTCTATTTCATCTATTGAAACCAGTTGGGGAGATGGTTTTTTTTTTTCCTTTATCTCTTGTAACTCCAGGGCGGAGAGGGACTGATGCCTTGATAATAGGCCAGCTGTTAAAACCAGGTGGGGCAGTGTTTCTTATCTCTTTCATCAACTGTCCACCCTCCGGGGGATATTTTCTGTTAATGGGCCATTAAGGCTCACCAGTGACATGACACATTACACCATCCCATTGTGAGATGCTCCACCCAGAGTGGGGGAAGCCAGCCATTCCTACCAAGATAGAAACTGAGCTGTAGGAACACCAAGCATCCACTTTTCCACGGGATTCTCAGAGGAAGACTGGGCTCATCTCACTGCCACTTGAGGATCATCTCTACTCCAACAGAACCACATCTGTCACTCCAGGAGGACTTATTTGGACTGCTTCCAGCACCCTGGCCAACCAGGTGTCAGGTCGTATTCCTGACTCCGTCAGGGTTTTCTGGGACTTTTGTTTGTTTGCTTGCTTGCTTTTTTTTGTATTACTGCATTTGCATTTTTAAAAATATTTCTAGTAAAGAACTGTTACTCCTATTCCCATATTTTTTGTCTGAAAGCTCCTAATTGCAAAATTGTGATAATCTGGAGGGAGGGGTTTTTACATTCTCCATTCCAAGGGAAACTCCAGTTTTCCCCTGACAGATATCTGTCTTTCCAAACCAAGACAAAATTAAAGTTTCAAAGCAAGATATTTTCCTTCCGATTTACAGATGAGACCATTCTCAAACTTGTTTCTGAGACACCAAGTCACTACAGCTCCTGTTTCTTGATTCTTATTTTTTTAACCTTCCATTCTGAAGGAAAACATTTAGACAAACAGGAAATTAGGAGAATCCAAAGTCAAATACCATAAGAACATTTTCTGTTATATCTGATATTTCAATATGGGGACGTGACAGATTACTGCCAATGCACAGAAAGGTATGAACAGCTCTGATCTTTTTTTGCTGAAGATGAGCTAACTAATTGCCAACCAGCCAGTCCAGGAACTACATAAAATAGTAGCATTCCTGATTAGTTGCTCTCTCACTCAGCCAACATGCCCTTGAAAACTGAAATGGCCCTGCATATTATTTTCCACATGATACTGAACTATGCAGAAACTAAATTATATGATTGCTGTAGCCCTTTCAAAATTAATTTAAAATGAGCGAGTTCAGTAAATTCAGGCTGTTTTTGGCACACTGGCTAACCTGGCCAGCCCATTTAATTACATTAACTCACAGAAATACATTTGTGGGAGCTACTGTTCAATGATGAGTTGATATCCCCTCAGAACACCCAGGATGCTTTTATAGTGTTTGTATTGCCATCAGCAACTTTGATTCCCCTGAAAGCAGCTGATGGTTTTCAGTAACCACAGCTCAAGTGAAGAGTTCACCTCTGCATTGATCAATTCTGTGGGTGCCCTGCAGAGCCTTGGATAGAGTTACAGCCTTTAACTGCTAACAGGTGAGAAGAAAATCAACTCTGCTTAAATTAACTTGAAAGATCACTTTCAGAAACATGTACCTGCACCTTCAATACCTATTTATTTGCAATTTCACCACCAGGTTTTTGTATTCCATCAGTTATGATCAGTTTCTAAGCAGATACAGTAAATACTGCAGCACAGATTGCATCTCTTTATGGGCAGGGGGCAATGGGAATTGGAGCCTTCACTACACCTCAAGACCCCCAGAAAGGCTGTGTTCACCGAAATGTTTTCTGTTGTTGTTGGCCATACACTCCAATTGCCTTCTACATGAACTATGTAAGTATAGTCTAATATTAGGCCTGGCTCACTAACCTTTATTTACTTTTTTCTAGGAGATTGCTTTCCTTCTAAATTATTCATGCCTAAACTGCTAGCATCAGTTTCTCCTAAACTCCCTCACTTAACTGGATATGGCTAAACTAGTTATGTTAATTCTGTTAAAATTGTTTTCAATAATCCATTATTTTCTGCTGCAAATATTTAAGCAGAAGCAACTTGGCTTGGCCATAGGATTGTGGCATGTCAAACTACTCTATTTGTCACTCTTCCTAAAATGACATTAATAATAATTAAACAACATGAAATACTTTGATTTTAATTGAGGAAACTTTAGGAAATGCCAAATGTTGGCTCTCTGCACTTTCTTAGTGGGTTTACACAGTGTACTTTAGTTTACACTCCATAAAACACCATCATGATCCTTTTTCCCCACCAGTCTTATGGAGAAATAACAATAACAGCAGCAACAATGATGTAATTACACATAATTATTATGTGGACAAAAAGGTTTACATAATACCTATGTATTCCATTCTCAGGAATGGAGCCTTAGCTAGCTAAAAATAAAATAATATTGGAGCTCTGCCTTGGGAAGCCTTAAGAATAAATGCTTGAGACAGGTTCCCTTCAGAGGAGAAGTGTCAGAGCAGAGCCCTGGGATGGTAAGTTGAAACCAGCCCTGCACATGGACCACAGTAGATGCAGTGGCTAAAGCAAAACACTGAACAGGTTCCTCTCTGAACAGGTTCCAAGCAAGAGTCCTATGGTGAAAGTAGCACTTTTTAATGTAACTGCAGTTGGTGTCAAAATGTAGAATTTTTTCAACAGCAGCCTTTTTGCACGTGTAATACAAACAAATCTATACTATTTTGTAGTATTTACATTATTTCCAATAGAGAATGAAACTTCTATAAAATAATTTCCTTGATCATTCCTGTCAGTGATGCATCTCTGCCATTGAATATATTGTATCTGGTTTTACTCTCAGACATTGAATATAAATGTCTGGCTCCATGCTGGATTTGGTTGCCTCTGCAGAGTGATTTTTCTCCTTCCAAATGTGACTGGTAACTCTTAAGAACAATACACACCTGCTGCAGCTACCTGGGAATGCAATGCTATTAACTTCTCTCAGGTTTTCCAATGCATGCTTATGTTTTGATTGTAGGCAGGACCTTTGTAAGACAAGGTCATACATGACAGAAGGAGGACAAGGAGAACGCAGCATTTTAGCTGGGCACACGGACCAGCAGTGCACTGCCTTGGCAGTAACCTATCCTTTGCATTTGCAGGAGCTCCTGCTGACATCACCACCACTCCCCCTCCCCCTCCAATCTCTAGTCCATCCCACTTTTTGGGCTTGGTTTATGATATAGGGGGTTGTACCCTATAGAAAAGACCCCATTACTCTAGTATGGAGAGCTGCGCAGAGAGCTCCAATATTTCAGGATGAAGATAGGAATTTTAAAACTTCCCATCCTATTTCTCAGGACAGTGTAAATCCATCCATCTCTGTTAGCAGGGGCAGAGGAGGGGGACAGTCCTTGGTGGAGCTCATTTCTATGTTGTTGGGAGGGAAATCTGGGCCTTTTTCATCCCTTCCATGCATGAGTCTTTATGTACGACCTGAGAAACCATTCTTCACATGTTTCTGATGTCTCTGCCCTTAGAGACACAACTCTCCTGGTCCCACAGACACACCTAAACATACTTCTCCCCAGATATTTCTGGGACATTCCTCTGGCCTTCTAGGGATAAGGCACGCCTGGTTGTGAGCTGAGACAGATGTGCTGATGGTTCATGGAGGAAGAAGCCCAGTTTAAGACAAGAGTCTCCGTGGTCACGAGGGGGACAAACCGAGCTGCTGAACTACCCCCATCTCTGTGTCTGCAATTCACAGACCGGCTGCAATGCCTGCAATGTCATGATACAGTGTTTTGACCTGGTTTTATAGCCCTTTTGGTAGAAGAACAACATTTCTGACTCCATAGTCCGATCTTTCACCTTTGATATACCCAACTAACGCAAAAAGAGTTTTTCTGAGCTCCTCAAACCCTTGTCAACATCAAATCTCAAGGTCAGAATTCATTCTGAAAGATGGTTTCAATGAGGATGAGGGTGCATTATGCCAAGATTTGGACAAAATGTCCTTGCAGGTGTTGCTTCCAACAGCTGTATTTAATTCAGAAGTAAAGCTTCTTCATGGAATTGCACAGCTGAAAAAAAAGAGCCATTGCCAAGATCATACATACACCATTGTAAAGATACCAGATTAAAAAATGGGGTTTTTGGGCATAAAAATGCAGAAGTGTGGACACTGTTTGATGGAGGTAAATGTGAAAAGAAGCTGCAAAACTGTCACAGGCTGACAGAGAAACATCAGAAAAGCAAGGAAGTAGCCACAGCAAATATTAGGCATTTAGCCTCAAAAAAAAAGTTAATAGTCAGAAACATCTTTCCATGACAATTCCACTGCAAGGATTTTAAAATTGAGAATAAGGTGTTGGCCCTTTTTTGATAACTTTGGTTTTAGTCTTTGTATATTAAGCGGACAAAAGTAGACAGTATCTAACTGTCTATCAGACAAGTATCTAACTTTAACATTGTTTTTTCTTTCTGAAGGAAACTTCCATTAAGACTCCAAACACTGAATAGCAGTTCACATTCAAAAAGAAAAGCATCTGTCCCCAGAATCTTTCCATAGTTTCCTGTGAAATTCAATGTATTATGTCAGGAATAACAGTAACGAAAGCAACAGGTAAATATCCTTATGGCCTGTGCTTGTTTCATGCTCCAACCAAAACGGCTCCACCTCTCCTTCCTGCTTTCACATGGAGCTAGGAGAGACTAAGTGGGCAGTGGTGGCACTTCTCCATGGGCATGAGCTTTGCCCAGCCAGTGGGAGCAGGGTGTCTTGCCCAAGAGCTCCTACCTCTGTCGACCTGAAGGAACCTCCATCTGACCCTTATTGAGAAGATTAAGGCTGTTTCCAGGCTTGAAGTGGCACTTGAAGCTTTGAACACCAGGAATACACCCTCTTTCTGGTCCTATAAGGACCTGTAAGGGGTTATGGAAGCACCATGAAGGCCAGCCACTAGGTCTGGCTTTGAGCACTAGATTTTCCTTCTTTGGTGAGTTTCTTGCCTGTACAGTAGCTTGGACTTCCTTGAGGAAAGCTTCTTTCTTCATCATCTGCAAAGCTTCCTCACAGTATTGTCAGAAGAGAAAAATCTTCCTTTTTTGTGAGATCAAAGGGCCAGCACCCACAGAGCATCCCTTTGACTAAAACAGTCTAAGTTTAAAGAGACTCCTTACACCACGATGTGTAAGAGAGGAAAGGGTAGTTGTAGCAGAAAGCCTTTGGAGGTTTGTGCAGACAAAATGAGTCACCAAGGAAAACTGTGCATTGTACGAAAAGTAGGTAGAAAGCTCAAGCCTGGAAGCACAGACTAGCAGCTCCTGTGAAGTTTGTTTGTGCATTTGTCAGCATGAGCCTTGTGGGACTAGTTAGTTCTTTAGTGAATTTCCATCTCCTACAGCTCTTTGAAACTTTCTGTAGTTGCACACAGCCCTCAAAATCCAGGCTGGAGTTAGTATTTAAAATACTAGGCTTAGTATTTTATTAGTGTTCATCATTTCTGAAATGCAGAACATGGGAAGAGGCTGCTGATACCTATATAGTATAGATGGAAAATAAAGCAAAATTATAATTTTCAAGTGTATGCTTTCATTAAGAATGAATTACCAGATGGTTCTGGCTGCTTTGGTAATGGCCAGTGGTACAGTGCTCTCACAAATTCAGGAGAGAGATGCTACGACTTGTGAATGGAACAGCTTAGTAAAGGAAATAGTCTCAGAATATATAACAGCAGTACAAAAGGAAACAGAGTGCTTATTAGGAGCTAATAAAACTTGAAAATAGTTTTAAAGAAAATAGAATGTTCCTTGAAATCTTCCTATTTATGTTTTGATATAGGTATGGCCATACAAATGTCATGGGCTTTGAATGTCTGAACATCAAGAAGCTGCCTCTTCCTCATCCAGGAGAAGTGCCTGTCAAGTAAGCCAAACTGCTTGGATCTATCTGACTTTTGGGAAGGATGCAGGAAGGCAGGGCCATGGGCAGAGGTCAGCTGTGTGATCCGGCGTCCCTCGGCTGCTTGGGACCCTTCAGCTGTGCCTGCCAGCATGCAGGAACTTCATGCAGTTTCCCCCAGTTTCCACTGCCACCATCAGCACTCAGTGAGGAGCCAAGTGTCTACCTGGTACAATGGATGTCTGAGTGTTTTAAGATGAAAATACTGCTAATCAGACCTAAAGATAAGCCCTTTCCTCAGTCATATCTGGGGTGGCTTTTTGTGGAAACAGGTAATCTATCACTAGTGTTCATTAGGAGCTCCAAAATGGGGCGTGTTGAGATGGTACTGAGATGGTCAGTGTGAAGGTGGCATTTGGAAGCTGCCTCATCCTATAATGTCACTCGCCACTGTCAGAAGGAAGCTGTTACTGGAGACCCTCACCAGATGTTATTGCACGATCCAGCAGAAGATGCCATTAGGCATTTTGGCTGCAGGGAGAGGCCATTATGCTTCGGAACTCCTTCCCAGTCCCACACAGGTTAATAATTCATGACAATTATTTAGTTGATCTTGATCTGAGGATCACAAGGCATAGCTAGGCTAAGAAATTTTCAGGACCACAGGAAAAATCACTGGTAGACTAAGGAAAAGGAATGGAAAGAAGCCAGGCTCACAGTATGGCAAAGGTGAGTATGTTTAATTTACAGACTGCTTGTCATAATTGCTTGTGTCTGCCTGTAGAAATGGATCTTTATGGAAAAGGTTACCTGAATAGTCCAGGACTGGGTGGTTCATTTCTCTAGGGGAAAGAGAAAAGAGAAAAGAGAAAAGAAAAGGAGAAAAAATAAGAAAAAAAGAGAAAACTTCTAATTAAGCTTTGGATAAAATATTGTCTTTATATTTAATTTTTCCCACAAGTAACAGCAAATAAATTATCAGAGACTGCAAAGGCAACTGTAATACTAGCATGTTCTACAAAGGCATTCTTAGAGAAAGCTCTTCAAATGATTCATACTGAGGTAGCTCCAATGACTCCAATTGCATTAGGTGACTTATGCCTATCCAGTAGATATGTGTGTGTCTGTAATCTAGAAATATACTTAAATTGCTACTGAAAGTGACTGAAAAAAAAAAATCCTGAACCTAAAATACTGTTTTCTTGTAAGATAAATGATATGGAATTGTTATGATCTTATATGAAAGAGTACAGAGTTATTTCATCTGGGCACTTCGTTTTCTGGTTGTTTTGAAGGAGTCACCACTAGCACGAAGTGATTTCCACCGCTGTACCTCGCAGCGTGTGGCAGTCGTGTCAGCGCAATTAAACACACGTTTACTCATGCATACCCAGTGCAGGCACTAACAGCCACTTAACTGAAGTCACTCTGAGCCATAATTCTTATGCAGCCCTGGGGTGGCTCATTAGTTCTCTCTCGCTGCTGTTTACATCCCCACGAGCTGTGTGGAAGCGCTGGGGATTGTTCACGGCCACCTCGGAAGCAGCAGGCGCGGCGCCGGAGCGGAGCCCGGAGGAGCCGGGCAGCCTCGGGATGGCAGCACGTCCCCGCGGAGCCGCGGAGGGGACCCAGGGGGCAGAGGGAAGGGAAAACAAACGAACAACCAAAACCCACCTAAAACCCAGAACAAAAACAAAACAAAAAACAAACAAACAAACAAAACCCCCAACAAACAACCCCCCAAAACTCGACCACCCAACGAAAAAAAACCCCAAAACAAAACAAAAAAACCACCACCCCCACAACAACAACAAAATCACCCAAACCACCCTAACCCTCTTCCCCCCTCCAAAAAAATAAAACCAAAAAAAAAAACAAAACAGGAAAATAGAGAAGAAAGAAAAGAGAGAAGGAAAGGAATCAGAGAAAAAAGGGGAGTGGGGAAGAAAAAGAGAAAAGGGAAATAAGAAAGAAAAATAACAAAAAAAAAAAAAGGAAAAAGGAAAAGAAGAAAAAGGCGAAAGAGGGAAAATAGGGTGGAAAAGAGATCTTTCTGTAATTTACTGAATGGGAAAATATTTATGTTACACATTTTGCACCTTGATGCTAGGAAGAGAAGATCCATTATTTTGATTATTTCAGTGTAAAGTTTTGAGGATATGATTATGTTTGAAATAGAAACATTTATTTTTCACTTTGTCACTGCTTTTTATTCTGTCTAAGCAAATAATTGTGAGTTTACAAATATTGAAGAGACAATCTAAGCCCAGGACACTGACTATTGAAGAGGCAGGGTTTCCTTACAGGCTACCCATAGTCTTGGAAACCTTTTTTGGGCAGAGCTCTTGCTACCATTGACACACAGAAAAATGGTGTGGGTTTTTTTCATGATGAAAAAACAAACTCTGGATTTCCAGGAAAGGAATGGTACTGCTGCTTTCAGTTTTCACACTATAACTTTCCCTAGATACAAGCCTTTTAGTTTGGGGTCAAACCTTCTTGACTATTATGAGTTGAGTTCAAAGTAAGTTGAGTTAGCCTTACCATACCCATTCTTCTCCACCTGGAAGTGGCAGTCCAGGATTTTGGTGGCAGCTGTGTGAGAAACCTGCCCACAGCCTTGACTGGCTGTTTGCCAGCTATCTTGTCTGCTGGCATTAGTGTGCAGCCTTGTGCAAAAGCTGTTCCTGGAAATGCATTTACTGACTTTCATTGTTGGAAGGAATGTAACAGGATAACAGGTTATAGCTATATTTTTCTTCAGTCATCTTTGTCAGGCAGAAGATTGGACTCAGTTTGCTGTCAGACTATTACAAACTAGTGTATGTTACTAATCTGAGTGTCTTGATATGAGAACACATATTAGACACTACATCGTGCCAAAGGAAATCTTCCTACAATGCTGGAGTTCTGTGTGCTTTTGGCTTTTGCATCCTGTTTCTGTTCTCTCTGTCACCAGAAGTGAGATACATCATCCCTGATAAAGTCTGTTCTGGGCTCTGTGAGCAGTTACCATGCTTCTTTGACTCCTGGAAGTGAGAAATACTTCAGCCAAAATTTGAATACATTATTGGAATTAAAAATTACAACGTAAGTAAAAGAGACTTTGAGATCCAAGATATGAAGCAAGGCTTAACCTGGAGAGTTTGCGGAGTTTAATGCTGGAGCGTTGTTCAGAGTCTTTAAGCTCTTTCTTATTTATTTGTAACAGTGTAAACTGAGGAAAACAATGTTGGGTTTTTAAAAATTGATTTACAGGAAAGCAAAGTAAAGCAGCAACTGTCTAAGTGACTATTTTATTAATAATAGTAGTTATATAAATAGTAGAAACATAAATATTAGAATATAACCCAGAGGTTACACATTCCTTGTTTACAAATGTGATCTTCTTCTGTTCTGTGAGAAACTCTGTGTGTGTTTACACTCCTGATCTCCAGACCCCTGCATTATATAGATTTTCAAAATAACTAGTTCCTTTTCAAAACTTGCATAGACACATAGGTCAAGCCCTCATGTCTAGCTGAAGAGACCGACACTATAATAAAACTTACATGTATAAACTTCCAACTCCTGTATTTTTCAAGGTTTATTACTTTTTCTAAATATGTTGTATAGTTTATATATATATTATCTATACATGTGCAGATTTGTCTTACTCTTTAGAAGAGATTTTTACTACTCACAGAAAAGCTGTGAGACAGACAAAAATATACCTGCAGTCACTTATTCTAGAGTGGATTTTTATATTCTGAATTTCAGTCTGCTGCACACTAGACTGATGTCCACTTGTGTATGTGCCACTGAGGATGAATTGCTCTTTATCATTGAGGTAGGAAATGTGGCACATATGGTTTTCTCTGGAAAACACCAATGTCTTCAGGCCAAATGAGAACAACAAGAAGTCACATAACATGCTACCCTGAGGAGCCTTGTGATTAAAGTAAATTGCATGGTATGATTTAGCAAAGAGGAATGAAATAGGCTGATTATAGCTCTAACACTCATGCTCCAAAGACCATGCCGTCTCAAGATGTTATCTTTTCCCTTAACTACTGAATCATTTACACCAGACTTCATGAGACATCTGGTCTGAGCCACACCATAAAAAATAAGAGTATGGGTCCCCCTTCAAGCAGCACATCTCAAATTCTAACTGAAATTGATTCTGAAATGGGATCTAGAAGACTTAAATGATGAGCAGGATGCTACACTGGGTAACCAATGGAAAACACAAGACAAAAAAAGCCTAGACTCACTAATTTTCTCTTTTGTTGATGCATATTCTATACATTCATATATACTCATATTTCAATACTTCATATACCACTTGTTCAAGAACTAAGAGCATATTTCAAACCTTCCTCTGAGTATGTTACATATATTTATGATTTAAAGCATACAGAGTTTCCTTGATGATTTCACCCACTGCTCAAAATAATTTGTGATTTCATAACATTTTATTTATACAGCTACTACTTTGATTCTCATTGTTTGAATCATACCTGTTTCATTGTAGTTAGTTTTCCTACAGCTGGAATAGTTAGGTTGAGATTTTAATTGACTTTGTAATTCTGCCTTCATAAATTATCAATAAAAGCCTAAAATCCTGCAGAGTTGTTGTTCTCTTTCAAGGCTGCAACATATGTTCACCAATCATGAACATAAAGGTACCCTTCATAAGGGTATGAAGTATCCTTAGATGATAAAGCCTCTTTGTTCTCTTTATGATCTGATAGTCTCTGGTCACTTTGGTCACATTGAAGAGGGGAAAAAGATAACCACAATCCTGGATATTTGAATCTGTCCTCACTCACAGATAGAGAAAGCTATGTTTTAATTCCCAAGTCAAATTCAAAATGGAGCAGAGTTGTATGTCAGCAAAGAGGTTACTTTTATTTTACTCAGTACAGATAAAATTTAAGCTCAAAATTAACGCAGACATACATATTCCTGCACTAGTTCTGTATTGTCATTAAAAATCCTTGACTATAATTTTGATGTCTTTGGTCTTAAGGTAAATTGCTAGTGGTGCTGCTACTGGAAAGTGCCAGGATCAACCATAATCAGCTTCTCCACACAAAGCTTTGAGCTATACCAAAGCTTGGGAAAGCTTTATTCCAATATTTATTTATTCCATAATATGTATTCCAAATATTGGAATACATGAGGAGTTCAATGTGCTTTCCTTCCCCACTCATGAAAATAGAGTTAGAACTTTTTTAAAAGACAGAGAACCATATTTCTCAAAATAACTTGAGAAAAAACATTTAAATTTAAAGGATTATTCTCTTTTATTATGTTTTAATGATTAAATGAAATGTTGTACCACTAACTTGCAAAAATGGAGGATGGACACCTAATATTACTGTGAGAGGTAGCAAATGGTGAAATCAGTAATAACCTTGGCAAAGCAATCACCTTGGTTTCCCATCTTTCTCTAGCAGTCACAACAGAGATGTCAGTGAAGCAATTTGTCTCTTTGCTTTTCGTGTCCACCTCCTCCATTGTACAGCCTGGCTTGCTGTCCAGGCTTGAGTGGTCTGGAAACATGGATGAGATCATCAGCTGGCTTTAGCAGCACCACTGCTGTGGGCTCAGCTTTCACACTGGGCAGGGAGGTCTCTGCCTGACTCCTGCAGCCAGACAGTCACAGTTTAGTGCAGTTTCTGCTGCTGGCTGTGGATGCTGGACCAAGCCAGACCAGCCCCATATCCCCCACCATCTCCCTGGCCAACACAGGGAAGGCTCAGCTGCATATGAGTTTCTGCACAAAATCTCTGTGGGAAGAAAGGCACCCTGGAAAGAAGATCTGTTCTCCACCTACTAATTAATCCTAGATTAACCTCAGAAGGAGGAAGAAGATCGTAATTTAGGTAACCTGTTTGCAACTGTCCTATGGCAGAAAAGCAGGCAATGCTGATCCATTGCTTTCATTTGCTCACCAAACGAAGAGCAGAGCCCAGGCCTTCTGTCCCTCTGGAGTCCCCAGGCAGGTCAGGGCCATTCTTTGGTCCCATCTCCTGCAAGCACACACTTGTAAATACCAGGTCTGAATGATGTCACACCTCCCACATGGGAAATTTTCCTTTTTTTCCAAAGCAAAAAGAATTTTTTATTTCTGCAAAATTAAATGAAATTACTAACTTTACCAATATTTCTTCTGCTTAATTTTTCTGTTTCCCATTTCAAGCATCTGTGTGAAACTGTATTTCAAAGGGACAACACACACTTCTTGCAGAGTAGCTTCTCTTTGAATTATTCTATTGGAAAGCATTTTGCTTAGTCATTAAAAGTGAAGTATTGTGCCCATTGAAAAAAAGGGAGTAATTTTTAGAAATGTGTTTTTGCCACTTTCAGAAAGATCACCAAATTGCTATTTATAGCTACATTTTTTTTCTTCTAACAATACAAAATGGAGACAATAATAAAAGTTCCATACCTACAAATAAAGTTTAATATTGGTATATTTCAAATGCAGTGTTCTGGGCTTACAACTATGAAAAGCTTATGAAAAGAAATGAAAACATTCTTAAATAAGCTGTTGAGTTGCTGATACTTGATCCCATATTGGTTCATAATTTGTCATGAATTATGAATTAACTTCATCAGTCAGATGAAACATTCATTACACAAAAAAGTATTTCAGGGCTAAACTAAAAGTGAGAAATCTCATTCACTTTCTGATAAAATTGTTGATCTTTCAGTACTGGAATCTCAGCCACTGAATGAATAAACTCTTTGCTTCTCATATGCAAATATTGTCCTACTGTGATCTAATAGATTAGAGAGGTTTTCTTACGCATAGTTTTTTCAAGGTCAAAGATTAATGAGAAGTTATGATAAATATTATTAGCTAGATATGACATTTAACACACATTCATGTAATTAATCTTTTAGGACATGTAGGTAAATTGTGGTGTTTATTATACAAAGATGCATTGCAAAGTAATTTCATACATGGGGGACTTTCAAAGCCCCGCATGATGACATTGATATAGTGCTACTACTCTGTTATAATCTTTGTATATTATTTAGTGTAACAAATAGTTCATTCACTGCCTGCCCTAAACTTTGCATTTGATGACACTCTTGCTGCTGTGTTAATATCGGGTCTATTAAGCTGGACCTCATGGTCCATTACCCTTTCTTTAGGCCTGACCCCATGAAGTTTAAGGGTCTTGAGCACAGTGTGAAAAAGCAAAGGGTTTCACTCTCACCCAAGGAGCTCATTAGGACTTTATAGAAACACAAAAAATACTCACACAGTACCAACATTTGCACTGAGGGATACTCACCAGACAAACAGCCTGGTGTCAGGAGGTGTTCATTGTTCTCTTTTTCCAGGCCTGCACACCAATTTAGCAGGCTAACTAAAAGGCTCACTCATTTGTAATCCTGCATTTCAGCCTTTGTAGCAGAGATTCATTTGCCAGCATCTTTTAACTCTGCTTCCTTGAAATTCCTATTTCGCTTAAGACTGTGTATTTGAAATCAACTAGCTATTTGAAATACCGTGGCTAGGATTACACTTGCCAAATGCTACAGTGGAATTTGGAGTTTGTTCTTGTTTGCTGCCTCAAGGCAAGCAAATAGTCATTCACAGTACATCTTTAGAAGACCTTTTCACAAATCATTTGCTGACAGAGGGCCAGGTTCTGCTTTGTTTACCTGCCTTGAAGAATGCTCCTTTTCTCCTAAATTGTAGCTGATTTACTGAAGAGTAAGGAACTACAAAAGCTGCAGAAGGCTGTCAGAGTCCGACCCTAACCAAGATAAGAATAAAGAACTGCTCTGTCTTCTGCCACTAAAGAAAGAAGTTAGCACTTCTTGGGCTGGAGTCCGTCTGTGCACCTGTCTCCACAAAGTTGTCAGCATCTTTGGCAAATACGCTGTGTGCTGTTAGCAGCTGACAGCACAGTTCACTATGGCTTTGGGTGCAGTATAAAACATCTCCCTATATCATCAATAGAGCATTAGGGCTTTTGCAGTCTGAGCAGCAGTCCTTTGCAGCTTTTTTTGTCTGAGCACAACGACCTAGGTTCTGTCTCAACCATATTTTAAATGGGTTTTCTTTTATATTTAAGACTCTGACATGAAAGCCCAAAGTACTGATTTTTAATTCATTCTCGTGTTTTGAAAATTGATGCTCAGCAGTCCAAGCTGCTATTGGTATATATATGTTGCTGTATACTATCCAAGCATACCAAAGGTTGTCTGGCTGGCAACCTTTGGTATACTTTTCAGAATTTCCGAACTTCCCATAAACACAGGAACCACAGATTTGCAGACCAAAGGGACTCACTATACACCAAATCCAAAGGGCTTTTTTTTTCAGGCAAAGAGAAAAAAATGTGTGGATAATTTTTTCTGGCAAAGATTCCTTCAAATATTTCACAATAAGTTATCTTTCCACCAGGAGAAACTATTTAGCATCCTAGCCATTTCTCACATTCTCTGTGAGATGTTTTGCTCTAAGAAAGGGCAACTGACATTAAAATAGCTACAGCTTTGGGTTTGGCCATGTGTGAAATATGAAGTAAGGAAATTGTTGTTTGCACATAAATGGCATTTAGGTGGGTATGCCTACTATTCCCTTGTGCTGATATACATTACGCTATGAAATCAGTGCAGAAACATATAGCAAGAATTTGCTAATTAGTTCTAATACAACAGCAACATGAAAGTAGTACTGCCTGACACCTGCATATTTTGGTTATAAGCAAAACTAGTTTTGTTAGTCCATGTATATTTTTTTCACTTCAGAAAGAGCTACCATGTGAGTCAATTTGGTGACATCAGTGGATATGATGTAAAATAAATACAAACAAAAAGTCTGCTAAGGAAATATCATATATCTTCAGAATCACCAGAATGGACTTGGGTCAATGTTATAGTTCAGCAATGCTGTACATTTGCTGAAAAATAAGTTCACAGTTAATTCTTGGTCAATGAGCCCTGCCTAATACCTGGAGTCCTAGGTGGGATTTATTCACTACTACAGCCAAGTATAGAAAAGCTCATGTTCTGCTTGTTTGTCAGCCATTACAAAGCTAAGTCCTCAAATCTCCATGGCCACAGCTTGGTTACTTTTTAGTTGCTATGCCATCTCTATGTCATTTTCTCGACCCATAAATTTACATCTCTGGGAGTTTCAAAGCCCCAGCCCATGACTGTTTCATCTCAGTTTATCCTAAAGTAAAACAGTGAATATAATTTTGAAAGGGATTACAGGAGGAGATGAAGAGGCAATAAAAATTCTGCACCTCATTCAAAGGCAATCCAAAGGCTAAATGGAAATGTGGAGAAGGATGATATTAGATGAGACAGAAGAGGGAAGGAATGACTGGTCATATGGGTCACATGCAGTGGTGAATGGTGATTTTTTTTTAAGATAGCAGCCACCTACACCTTTTTCAGCATAGCCTCTAACAACAGTGTGTCCAAAATGGCTCTTATGAAGACTCATACTGTCTTCATTGCAAAGACACTGAGTTTATCCTAATAGCTTTTCCCAGACAATTAAATTGATCTGATACTGCTGATATTTGGATTCAGGAAGTAGAATCCAAATTGACTTCCCGAATCAATACAATTGCCTTTGGCATCTCTGCTTTGGGGATGCAGAGATAGGGGGCTTGAAGGGGCAGTGGCATTTAAACAGTGTCTTTTCTGCAGTGAATGTCTGATTGTGGCCTAGGACTTTGGCCTTTGGCCTCCAAATTTATTTAATCTGAGACACGGTCAAGACACTGTAAACAGGAAGGCTCCTGAAGCTATCACATCAATAATCTGAAATTTTCACTTTGTTCTCTCACGAGCAAAACAAACAAACAAATGTAAAAGGCATTCTTCCACCTGCTGTTCTTAATTACAATGCAGAGGAAGAGTTAAGTCAGCAGTTAATTACATGAAGTCCAGTAAAAGTCATTCTTTTTAATAACAAGCATATACTGCTTGGAAGCGTGTTAGATGAAGTGCAGCATAAAAATCAACTATAGGTCAGTGACAATTTTAATATTTCCTGTATGGATTGGTTACATTCTTAAACAGGCAGAGGCTGTGTGTAACATTATCTTTCAATATTTTTTCAAATTTCAATATATTTT
Source organism: Prinia subflava (assembly GCF_021018805.1). Lineage (NCBI taxonomy): Eukaryota > Metazoa > Chordata > Aves > Passeriformes > Cisticolidae > Prinia > Prinia subflava. The sequence continues at coordinate 43,953,818 of NC_086250.1, forward strand.
CAAATAATTTGAAGTAAGTGGCATCTTTACTTTAGGTTCTGTTGTGTTCACCAGAACTTCATGACCAGGTGCCTGGGGCCAAGTGCTTGGTGAGGTGGGAGAAGCTAAAAAAAAATAACTATCTGATAGAACTGCTCAGCTTGAAAGTTTTATTCAGACCTACTTGAAAATAAGTAGAAGTGAGAGCAGTAAAGCCAAGGCCCACCTGGAATTTAATCTGGCCAAAGATGTCAAGGACAACTAGAAGGGCTTCTTCAAACATATCAATAATCAAAGGAAAACAAAGGATGAAGTGAGCCTATTACTAAGTGGAAGGGAAGGCCTTACAACAGAGGACACAGAGAAGGTCAGTAGTAGCCTGGGCTGCATTAGGAAGAGCACTGCCAGCAGGGCAAGGGAGGGGATCCTGCCCCTCCACTCAGCCCTGGGGAGGCTCATCTGGAGTGCTGTGTGCAGTTCTGGGCTCCTCAGTGCAAGAGAGACGTGGAGCTCCTGGAGTGGGTCCCCCAGAGGGTGACAAAGCTGATCAGGGCAATGGAGCATCTGTCTTATGGGGAAAGGCTGAGGGAGCTGAGCCTGTTCAGCCTTGAGAAGAGATGACTGAGGGGTGACCTCACCAATGTCTATCAGTGTCTGAAGGGAAGGTGTCAAGAGGATGGAGCCAGCTCTTCTTGGTGGTGCCAAGCAATAGAACTAGAGGCAACATGAGGAAGAACTTCTTTACTGTGCCGGTGGCTGAGCACTAGAACAGATTATGCAGAGAGGTTGTGGAGTCTCCCTGCAGATATTCAAGATACTGCCTGGATGTCATTCTGTGCAATGTACTCGAGGATGAACCTGCCTGAGCAGGGAGGTTGGACCAGATGACCCACCATGGACCTTTCCAACCTTGTCCATTCTGTGATACTGTGAAATTGAGGTTTCCAAGTACTCTCAATGAATAGTTATAATGTACCTATGGCTAAATATAACTCATACTGACTTTTATGTCTGCATATACAGCTTTTTGTACAATGGACACAGACTAGCCCATCTCTAGACCTTCCAAATACATTAACACTAAAAATGTAAAAGTAATACAGTATAGTAAGAATAATATAACAACAGTATTTAGGATAACTAATAGGACAACCAGAATAGGTATAGAAATAAATGGATTTTTTCCATTTATTTCCATTCTTTCCAGTATTAATTTTGTAAAAAATAAGCCAGATATGCAGCACATATAAAGGATCATACATGAAATTCAACAGAATCTCAAAAAATGGTATGATCTCATTCAATTATATAAGAGTAGTAGATATTCTAGTGTGGTATCAAATAGCAAAAAAACCATGAAGGCAGGTTTACATAAGAATGAAGAAAGGGATTACTACATGAGACTTGAAGTGAAGAAATTAATGCATGAGGTGCAAAGATTGGGCTAAAGTCTAATAAGGGCAAACGATGCTCGGATATTACAAATGCATGTTCGAGATAAGTTACTATACTAAAACATAGGTATGGGTTTGATATCTAGGAAAAGATCAGAGAGATAACTAGACTTTGAATCAAAACAGCGTAATATTTTTTAAGTTGGACACAGTAATAAATACTCCCATACTGCCAGCAGCTGGTAAGTATCAAAGAAAAGCCTGGAAGTGACAAAGAGAAGATCCTGTAGCAGTGACTGGAAATAATATATTTCAAGTAGCTTGAAAATAAAAACACCCTCCCGTTAAAGATGGCATGAGGACAGTCAGAAAACCACACACCCGAATAGGTCACCAAAAAGTGACCTATTTCGTGATCACTTCTGACCTTTGGAAATTGTATTCCCAACTTGGGACATTATCAGTTCCTACACAGGGAAATTTCAGGTGTTTCCCCAGGAATGTGTAGATGATTTTACTGTTTCACACTGATTAATGTGAAACTTGGTATTCTAGCATCAAATCAAGTGATAAGAGTAATATAATGCAAGTTTTCAGTTTTGTTGAAGAACTTTTAGGCCAAAATGATCTTGGTATTTTCAACAGAGTGTTTTCCAGCTAAAATAATTTCGTCAGCAGGTGTTTGTCTAGCTGTAATGACTCTTACATGGCACCATTAAGAGGTTATTTTCTTCTTCAGAGTATTAAGTAAGGCATTTAAATGACATGAGTGCGTGGCGAAGAAAGAAGAAGTAATTGTATACAAAGGAGTAGGTGCTATGCAAATACCTGGCTAGATTACAATCTAACTTAATTGAGTAATTGATCACATCTTTTTGACTTCTATTTCAATGAATTGAGAAGAGGGTTTAAATAGAGGTTACTCAGTGCAGTAATGTTCCTATATTTGGTTAATGCAGAATCAAAGTTTATGTACAGAGGACAGCCAGAATGACAAACAGTGGAAGGTTAAATAACACATGGTGAAGATGTCAGAGCGCCTTTCCCTAGCAACTACATTTCTTTGTAACATTAGTGATACACACTAGTCAGCATGGATGGAAAAAAAATTGTATTTAACTAACATGATTAACTTCTTCATGGGAAAGACAATGAAAACTGACAGGTGTGAAGTAGGAGATATCCTAAGTTGACTACAAAGAGGCTTTTTGATTTAGCATCACATAAAAGATTGATATGTACCATCATTAAATGTGGTATTGATAGTGGCATTTTACACTGGGGAAAAATGGTTCCCTAAATGAGATAAGAGAAGTGTATTAAATGGATATAAATTTAGGGATGTCATAAGAATCTTAATGAGCATTAGGTTTAGAATTTCCTCCAGTAATATATAAATACTCTTTGAAAAATGCATACTTGTGTAAAGCAGAAAAAAATTATAAGCTGGAATTCTAGTGAAAAGAAAGAAAATGAATTTTTTGAAATATAGATATTTTAAAGGAATTAATCTTAGACCATATTTATTGTCAAAATTTATTCTTGCATTTCTGTAAAAATAATTAGAGAAAAGGTTTTTATAGTAATAACAGAAACTCAAATACAATACTTGGTACCTGTAAAAATTTGGGAAAGGAAATATCTTCTTTGCTATTTTTTTTCTTGAAGACCAAAATGTAAATGAACAGCTACAGTTTGATATGTTAATTTGGCCTTACTTCAAAAGCAGACAGGCAAAAAATGCAAAAGACACAGAGCACAGGTAGTAACACAGTGTTATGAGAAGCTTCTGATCTACAGAAAAGGCAATTCTTTCTGTGGCAGCCTGCAAGGAATAAAAAGAAGAAAAAAATCCATTTCTTATAGGCAGTATTTTCACCATAGCATAGTTTATGCTTGCAGCTTTGCACCTCATGACACTCTGAATCTCATCAGTCTTAAAATATTTAAGGTATATTCCTAATCTTAAGTGAAATCTTATCAGTACTAACACATGCTTGAAATAAGGGTCCATGTCAGGAAAAAGACATCAGTACACCAAGAAAATGAACACTATTCTTATTTGAAAAGTATTCCTAAAATAGATAATGATTTTTTCACTAATTTTGACTTACGAATTTTCTAAGTGGAATTCCCAGATTGGGAAAGATCCATAACAGAGGTTAGACAGAGCTTTCATTTTTATATTTGTCTTCATAAAGCCTGTGTAACCCTATGGTTAGGACAAAAAATAGCAATTCTGGTCACATGGCTTATAAAATATTTAATTTCCAAAGATATAAGTACCTTCCTACTGACTATATTCCTTTTTGCCACTGTTAGCTCTAGCAGAAACTCTTAGAAGTTTTAATCATACAGTTTCACCGAGATCCTTACCAGACATAACCTTTCAAGCATGATTATACACCCCTGTGTGTATGACATTGGCCCAAACAAATTTCTCACCAGCTTCTGGGCAACTACAAAATGTGTGTTTTCACAAGTTAAATACCTCATGGGCTCCGAGTTCTCCTAGACTCTGGGAGTCTGTCACCCCAAGGCAGAGGTCAGCACCCCCATGTCTGTCACAGGCCTAAGCCTTCACTGGAGCACACATGTAGGTTTTGTTTCACCAAAATTTCTGTAAGCATCCTTTTTGTTCAACAGATCCCAGATGTGTATAATGGATGGAAAACTAGATTAAACACAGTAGTTAAGGCCTCCCTTAGCCAAAAGACGTTCAGTTACAGGATGATACTCATTTTTATGCTTTAGTCTGGTGTACAGCTAGTCAGCCTGAAGTCAGATAATGCTAAGCCTAGAGGCAATCCTACAGCAGAATGTGAGGAGTCATCCCCAGGTCACAGAGTGGGGCTTTTCTTAATGCCTTCTCTCCTGCCCCACAGACCTCTTAGTCCTCACTGTGCTCATCTTAAGTGCTAGGACATGTGATACACAAAATAAAAAAAAAACACCAAATCATTATTTTGGTTTAAAAAGGGTTATCTGCAAAAATAGGAATTAGTATTTTTTACCTAGAAGATACCCAAATACACCAACACTTGACATTTTGTGGATCCTTGTCTTATCACCGTACAAGGACCCATAAATACAGGTTGTACAGAAAGATCTAGAAATATTGTTTCTTCACCACCTTCTCTCAGCTCAGGGAGCTTTCTCTTGAGGTCCAATACATACTGTAAAGCCTATTATATGGAATACTCACAATTATGACATGATTAAAAATTGGTTTTATCTTGCAGCACAGTTTACACAGACCTGTCATCAGGAACTTTGTTCCTGAATACTAGAATAAACTCATAGGATAATTCAGGTTGGAAAGACCTCAGGATAATCCAATAGTCAATAGTCCAATCTCCTGTTCATAGCAGGGTCAATTCTGAGTTCAGACCAGATTGCTCACAGTTTTATCCCATTAGGTCTTAAAAATCTCTGGGAATGGAGACTACACAGCCTCTCTAGGTAGTTTCCACCACTGCCCAATTGCCCTCATGGGAAATTTCTTTCTATTCAGTCTGAATTCCTTGTTTCAGTTTATGCCTGTGGCCTCCTGTTCTCTCTCCCTGCTCTGCTCTGAAGAGCCTGACTCTATCTTCCTCCTAACCTCCCCAGAGATACTGGGGGCTGTTGGTTGCCACCTGAGGCTGTGTCTGTTTTCCAGCTGAACAAGCCCAGTTCCTTCAGTTTCTGTTCACTGGGCAAGTGCTTCAGACCCCAGCTTCAGAACAATGCTGAACTCACTCCAGTTTATCAATCTCTTTCTTGCATTGGTGCATTCAAAACTGGATGCAGTACCTAGATGTAGTCTAACAAGTATGGAGGAATGGGAAACAAATCCCTTCCCACAGCCCAAAGGCTGCATCCCTGTTCACACCTGAGGCAGCCTGGCTGTCCTTGCTGCCAGGGCACGCAGCTGCCCACTGGCGCCCCAGGGTGAGCCATCCCTGCAGAGCTGTTCCCAGCCTGGGCAGCTGCAGGGGTGCCTCACTCTCAGGGACAGAACTTTTAGAACCTTTCCCTTGCTGAATCTCAAAAGGTCCCGTTAGCTCTTATAGTTTTCCAGACTGTCCTTTCGGGGGATGGTTGCAACATCTGCCTTTCTTGACCTTCTCCAGTTGTTAGAGACCTTTAAGTCTCTAGGACCTTCCAAAGACCACATATAATAGAGAATCATGTTTTAAACATGAGGACACAGTTAAATGTAATTTGCTCCTATTTGTTCCAGAAGGAAAAAAAAAAAGTTTTAACAATGTTAGGACGACATAATTTTGTTGAAAGACTTCAAATGCAGTGGGTGAAATCTAGGCTCTCTGAAAGCCTCTGACAAAGATCTCGTTGCCTCCAGATGAAAATGTAATGGCATTTACAGTTCAATTAAGGCTTGGGTTCCCTTGCTCTGAAGCTCTATTTGTCAAAGTAATTGAAAGCAACTTTTATTTTTTGAAAGGCACCTTTGTTTGCTCCAAGCATAACTCAAAGTCCCTGACAATAGAAAAACTACTTTATTTAGGTTAGATTAGATCACATATTTAATATGAAAATTTCTGCAATTAATTAACCCTATTAATCAAGGGAAACATAAAAAATCTGCAAGGAGCTCCTTGCTGTTGTAAAAAGTTAGGAGGGTTGTACTGTGCAGTGTGTCTTTGCTATTAGGTATTACTTTAATGGCAAGAACAGAGGAAAGTTTCAGGAGAGATTAAAATGATGCAATGCGTCCTTTTTTTCTAATTAATCTCAGAAAACTATGCAGATTTTACTGCTGCAGGAACACTTGGGCAAAGTGTATTTATTTTACTTAGTCTAAATCTAAAAGTTACTTTATCTAAAATTGTCTTTCTACCTGACAATCAAAGAATTTGTGTGTTCCTGTAGGGATTAAGTCAGGAAGCAGTTTTCAACAACAACAAATTGAAACATTTACACAAGGAAGTGTTGCTTTTATAAGTGATGGGAAACTTCAAATTTGATTACAAGCAACCTTTGGCTTCCTATCTGTTCAACAATAGGCCATGTTGTTAAGGGCAATTTCCATGCACAGCATGTGGGTCCCATTTTTTCATCCTTAGACATGGTTGTTTACTGTTCAGAACTGTTTATGCATTTTAATCAGGCTTATTCAGCAGCCCTTAATAAATCACCACTAAGTGAATGTACCAAAACAAGAACTATTATACAGGATTTGTTCCCCTTATGCAGTATTTGCTGCCCTCAGGTTTCACTGGATATAAAAATAAAGAGTAAATGGGCAATTGAGTCAAAAGAATAATTATGAGACATATGATTTTAATGCCTTTTGCTGAGAAGTTGCCTCCAGCAACTTCCGTTAGCTACAGGAGCCTGCCTTTAAATTCAGCTCGGGCCAGAATGACTTAACAATTGGAACCTGCCTTCAGCCCATGGCACTGCAAGGCTTTTTGACGGGATGAAGCTGACAGCCCAGTTCCTTCCTGGCAGACGTTTACGTGAGACAAGGCAAAAGTCACACAGATAAGTGCTTAAACATTCAGGTACCTTGGGGTCTGCAAACAACGGAGGAAAGCACTGGTAGTAAGAAACTGTTACAAAGAAGGAAATAGATCATTTTTGTTATTTGTATAAAAAACATTCAGAGAAGAATTCTTTTTGCATAGTTGTAAATAAAAGCTTTCCAAAAGAATTTCTATAAATAGTAAGGCTTGCATTAATAAATGCTTTGTGTGATAGCTCTACTGCCTAAATAGAAATAATTTCCCTGAATGAAGTTATTTAATTTTCAATAAAGGAATATTTAATCTTGAAAGATTTTTCCAATCCTGCTTTTACTGGATTTCACTGGATTACTATCCCTTCCTGTGGCAGACAGGGGAGATCATGTGCAGAAAAGATGTGACACACATGGCATGGTGCCCTACATATGTCAAAGAGTAATGTCTGGGAAAAACAAAGTGAAATACAAAGACAAAAAAGGCTTGTACTATGTAGGGCAGAGCTTCCCAGAAACTACTGCTGAAATGCAAAATATAATTGTGGAGATTATTTTGCAGGGTCCTTGCCTTGATCTGTCAGGTTGGCCTACTGAGGCCACTAGGAGAAATGAGGGTGGGTAAATTTGGGCTCTCTTTCTCTTAGTTGCAGAAATCCTGCTTTCCTTTGGGTCAGAGTTCTTGGTCAGGCTGCCCAGTCCCGATGCTGCTTGTAGCCATAAAAGCTTTGTCCAGCAGTCAGCAGCCACACAAGACTCCTCATCTTCTCTCCTGCCATAAACCCTCCTACAGCTTTGCAGACCTTTTCTCCTCTCCTCTAGCCTCCCAAATTATTTGGGTAGCACTTATGCTGGTTTCCTAAGAAGCAGGGGCTCCCTGAGAAGTAGGATATTTGGGGCTTTTGCTTCAATCTGTGGCTGTTACCATGATAATGAATGTTTGTGATCCAAAAAATTGCCACAACATAACAAAACTCTGATAGCTAAATAGTGAGATTTCCTTTGGGAAATTATACGGCTCAGTGTTCCATAAGCCTAACTAATACAAATTATCATCTTCACTTTAGTGATGCTCAGTTATCATGATCAGCATAGAATCTAACTTTTCAGCTAGTTGAATCAAGAAGGCTCAAACCTTTCAAGAATACCCTGAAGGAATACCCCAAACTGTTTTCCTCAGTAACACCTTGGCTAGACCCACACAAGAGATGGTCCCTGAATTGTGCAGGTAAAGTGCTCAGTTACTGATATCAAACTGGCAATTGTGCCATTCTTTTTTGAAAATAGGCTACAGTCATTTCACCTGCAGAAAGAGAAAAGATGTTGTCCTTTGATAAATGAATAACTACTCAACAATAATACTGGGTTTTTGTTTGTTCTTAGGCAAAATGTGGCCAAACCTGTTTCTTCTGCATCATTTGCAAACCATGCCCAGCACAGGCCATGTTGGGCTCTTCGCCCTGAATTTAGATTTTTTTGTTGTTGTTATTCTAGTAATAGCCTTGCTTCCCTCAGTGAAATAAATACTATCTCCACAACTCTGTGCTGGTGTGCAGTAAAGAGAAACTGTCAGAGGAAACCAGTCCACTTCATTTCATGCAGTGTTACCTGAGCAGGACTTTTACTTGACTAATGGACCTTGTAATTGTATTGTAATTGTTAGGTTGAGACTTAGCTGTCAAGATTTTACTTCTTTCCCAACTGCACAAGCTATATGTGTTTTTCTTTGCCTTGAAATGTCATTATATTACCTAACACTTCAGTTAGGAAGTGCTAGAATCATCCAATCAGCCATTTGGGACCTAACCGGATTGTGAACCTTCACCTCAATAAAATACTTCTGAATACAGTAGCCCACCTCATGTGTTCCCCTGCATTATGTTACAAAGAGTAAAAGAATTTAATTATGTCAATAAAAGGGCAAATATTCCTTTTTTTTCATACACATAACTGCACTTGAAACTCTTCTGTTTTTTGGGAAGCAATTATTTCTTGTGTTTAAGGACAATGTTTTAAAAAATCACTGAAATTTCTCTTTTCAAAGGAAGCATGAAGAGATTATGCACCCTCAGACAACACAGTGGTGACTGATTTGTCCCCTAGCCTTATCTGCATGTGTCTTATTGAAGGGCCCTTCTAAGTACAGCAAAGAAACTAGTACAGTAATTGAAACATGTACAGGGAATAGAAAAATACTGTCCCTCTGTCCCAGTTACTTTGAGACAGATTCACTTATGCTGGAGCACTGCAGCAGCATGCTGTGTGCTCTTTGACCTGAAGATGTTAAAGCTTTGGAAACTGTGTCAGCAGCTGTAAAATAGGAAATATGGGGTAGGTGGGCCACATGAGAGAATGGTCAGAGGAAGTTGGTGGGAAAGGGAGAAGAAATAGAGAAAGCTGTTACCCTCTCATGTTCTTTAAACTACTAAAATTTATAAATTGTTAGAAGAATATTTAATAATTAAGTCTTTCGTAGAAATGTAGCTTGAAACTTGATATGTAAGAGGACCACAGTGCTCTGATCACAGAAGTAGCTGATACTTTTGACTACTACATGGATTTCAGCTGGTTAATCCAAAATTGAAAAACTTTCCCTAAAACAATGACACAAGTTTCTAACACCATCACTGTCCCCAGAGGACAAAGGTACACAATAGAAATTGTGTGACATACCCAAGACACTCAGAAAACACCTTGCTCTGATTTTTATATCACCAGATGCCTGAAGTATCAACACTGTTGTAAATAATGCCAAGGTATATGAAACAGTGTTGGACAGACGATTGCATAAGCTCCGCACTTCATATCAGCAGAATTGTAAATATGATTTATTCTTAGGAATAGAAATCATCTTCTGAGACGTCATTGTCTGTTTTAGATACTTTTTCCTGAATCCTTTGTACCAGAGTGGCAATAGATCATGCTACTGTCTAATTTAATATGTATTACAAGTTCCTTTATATAAGCTCTCTCACATGCTATGTGCTATTCCTGATATGTCACAAGGGTGAAGAAAAAAAAAATCCAAACCAGGAAAATGAAATTTCCAAATAAAGTCCTGTAGGACTGAAGCATTCCATGTGTGGTTTCTGCAGGAAGAAGCATAGTTAAAAAAGTTTAGTCACATCCATATATCTAGCTTTCAACATGTGTTAAAATCATGCACAAAAGTCAGGGTGCATGCTGCAGTAAGATTTTGTGCACATCTGCAACATAACTTGACAGGGAATCAATTTCTTTTCACACTTCAATATTTCACTTCTGTGTATTTTTTTGCAACTTGCTGAGCTCTAATGCCAAGCCAGATTTGACGGAAATTACTTCAGTCATTTGAAACTGAGCTCTTGAAGCTTTTTATGGAACTGGATTGAAAGAATGCTAATTCCATCTGTGTTTGTTCAGAATGATGGTGACTCCTAAGCACAGCAGTTTCCTGGTGAATGGTTAAGTTCAGCCCGGAGTGCTGTGAAATTCTTTAGCTAAATCTAGATTTCTCAAAAGCCTGACTAACCTGGCAAAGTTTGTATTGCTTTCAGGATGTCAGGACTGTAAAAAAAAGAAACAGCGGGAGGTAGGAAGAGAAGTAAGTGTCAAGGCAGACTGCCTCCTCAGAAATTAAAATGGCAACAACAGGGTGCCCCAAATCTCCTAATGTTGTGGGCTGGATGCCAGTTTTGCTCCTCCCTCCTAAGGCAGCTGTGTCTTGCAAGGATTGGGAGGCTTGCAATGGCTTGCGTGGGCAGCTACAGAGGAAGCCAGTATCCAACACAAGCCCACCCAGGCTCTCCTTGAGGCTGCCCCTTTGCTGCTGGATGCAGAGCAAGACAGCAGCACGGTTTCCTACTCTGTTTTCTGAACATGGACTATGTCTCCCAAATGCACAGAAAATATTTATGAGACAAATGGAGAAAATACTGAGCTGTGACAGGACTCCAGCCTTGCCAGAGAGCACAAATCTAACTTTCCTCTCCTTTCACATCCCTCCTTTTCCTTGAAAGACAGACCAACGGTTTCCCCAGGCTGCCTGTGGTACATCCAATCATACAGAGGTGCAGGTAACAGTCATATACCAAAAGTCTCCATAGTGCAAGTTACCACAACATTTTCTGGTGCCAGCTATGCTTAAGAAGTCACTTTATAGTGGCTTCATGCCCCACATCAGACAGGTGTCATACCTTTTATTTGAACTGTGTCCTAAGCTTCATGGTAAACAAAGCAGCAGGTGTAAGCCAGAACACTTTGGGCGTGGTACAAGAATACAGAAATTAAACAAGTAATCAAAACTTAAATCCCTCCTGCACAGCTGGAGTTTTGCTCCTAGTTTGCTGAGTATTACTTCTACAATTGTTGTTCTGAGGTATCTCTGAGCTGGAGCTAACCTGAGCGGTTTGCATCCAGATTAGCATAACTTGACAGTGAGTTAATTTCTTGGACCAGGACACCCACCAAAATGTCAAGGGAGCATTTTTGAATGGGGGAATTTAGAGCAAAATCTGTCTAAAAGTCTGCAGCAGCTCTGCAGTGACGACATAACCCAGGCTCAGATTGCCAAACTTAGTAATACTTTGAAGAATATACTTTAAAGGCTGCTAACATGCTCAGGTTAGACAAAACAGTGTGAGACAATTATCTCCCAGAGTGTGGAAAATCCATCAAACCTGGAAAATGGCAGACAACTATGTTATTACAAATACATTTCAGTGTGTAAGTCCAAAACATTTTTTGCCAGAGAAATTCAGGATCAATCTCAAAAAATGCTTTGATAGGATTCATGTATAATTCCTTTGGCTCGAATATGTCACTCCAAAGCTTACAAGCAGAGATGTAGAGAACATGGTATTATTTTTACCAGAAAAGCAAAGTTGGAAATAATTAATGAGTTCAAATAGATGCTTCCAAAGTGTCATACACAGAATCCAGTAAAATTATGACTGGGTAGAACTGCCTTTAGCACATCTAAGCAAAGAAAGCCTTAGAAAAGACCTGTATTCAATTACCTCATCTCTGTCTCCTGCAAGTGTGCATCTGTTTCTATATAAAGATCCTTGTTCTTGGCTTTATGGAAGCTATATGTCTTCCATAAAGTTTGAGGATCTCAGGTTGCCAGAAAGGAGCATTGTGTGGATGCATGGAGGCAGATAGCCTTGACACCATGTCAAGTCTTCACAACAGAAATGGCAGGTGTGCTGAAGTTTTTGCATATCTGATTTTAACAGAAGGTAAAAGCCTTTTAAATTATCAATTTCTCTTCTTAAACCAATTTTATGCATTTTGTCCATGCTGATTGGAGGTGCCTTTGGGACAAAATGTAGTCAGGAAAAACAGAGTGTGAATTTGCCCTGAGCTAGGTAGGACTTTCCCCGTATTTACATGCTTCTTTTGAATTACAAAGCTTTTCAGCTGCTGCTGTTTCAAGGTCCTGGAAAATACATTTTCTCCTGAGATACCTATGCTACCAGTTTCCAACACAGCTTATGCAGTAAAATCAAGGAGCCTCTCCATTATCCTTTGGATACCTAGAAGCAATGTCATTGAATCACAGGATCATTTAGGTTGCAAAAAGAGCTATAAGATCATTGAGTTCAACCATTAACCCAGCACTGCCGCCTTCACCACTAAACCATGTCCCTAAGCATCATATCTGCATGTCTTTTAAATACCTCCAGGGGTGGATGACTTAACCAGTTCCATGGGCATCCTGTTATAATGCTCAGCAACCCTTTCACTGAAAAACTTTTTTTCTAATATCCAATCTAAACCTCCGCTGGCACAACTTCAGGCCAATTTCTATTGTCCTATTGCTTACTACTTGGAAGAAGAGACTGACCCACACCTTGCTACAACCTCCTTTCAGGCACTTGTAGAAAGTGATAAGGTCTCCTCTGAGCCTCCTTCTCTCAATCCCAGTTCTCTCAGCCACTCCTCATAAGAACTGAGTTTCAGTCTCTTCACCAGCTGTGTTGCCCTTCTCTGGACAAGCTCTAGCCCCTCAATGTCCTGGTTGTAGTGAGGGGCCCAGAACTAGACACAGCAGTTGAGGTGTTGCCTCACCAGTGCCGAGTACAAGGGGACAATCACTGCCCTGGCCCTGCTGCTCACACTATTCCTAATGGCAGGGATGCCACGGGCCTTGTTGGCCTGCTAGGCAAACTGCTGGCTCGTGTGTATCAGGCTGTTGGACAGCACTCCCAGGTCCTTTTCTGTCAGGCAGCTTCCCAGCTACTCTTCCCCCAAGTGTGTAGTGCTGCATGTGCTTGTTGTGACCCTAATGCAACACCCTGCACTTTGTGCCTTTTTGAGTTTCATACGATTGAAGCTCAACTTCAATTCATACTTTGGCCCATCAATGCAACCTGTCCAGATCCCTTTGCAGAGCCTTCTTGCCCTCCACCAGAGCAAACTTCCAACCCAACTCAGTGTCACCTGGAATATGACTGAGGGTGCACTCGATTTCCTTGTACAGATCATTGATAAAGATAATAAACAGGACTGGTCCCAATACTGAGCTGTGGGAAACCCCCCCAGTGACTGGCCACCAGTTGGCCTCCATTCAACACCACTCTCTGGGCCTGGCCATCCAGCCAACATTTTACCCTACAAACAGTGCATATGTCCAAGCCACGAGCAGCTCAGCACCTTTGGGTGGATCCCATACAGGCCCAGAGACTTGTGTCTAAGTGGTGTAGCAGGTCACTGACTATTTTTCCTTGGATTATGAGGGCTTCATTTGCTTCCAGCCCCTGTCTCCCAGATCAAGGGGCTGGGTACTCAGAGCTCAACTGGTCTTACTACTAAAGACTGAGGGAAAAAAGGCATTGAGTACCTCAGCCTTCTCCTTATTCTTTGTTACTGTGTTTCTCCTCCCATTCAAAAAGAATGGAGAGCCTCCATGGCTCTTCCTTCATTTGTCACAAAGGTATTTATTGAAACAGTTTTATTGTCTTTTATGCAGTAGCCAGGTTAAGTTCTAGGTGGGCTTTGGTCCTTCCAATTCCCTCCCTGCAAGACCTCATGACGTCCTTCTACTCCTGCTGAGCTGCCTGGCTCTTCTTCCAAAGGTCGTCAACTGTCCTTTTTTTTTTCCCTGAGTTCCACATCAAGCTCTCTCTTCAGCCATGCCAATCTTTCAACACATGGGGACCACCTGCTCCAGTGTCTTTAAAAGTCCCTTCTTGAAGAAGATCTAGCTTTCCCGCAATCCTTTGCCCTTCAGGATGCCTCCCAAGGGACTCTACCAATGACCCTCCTAAAAAGGACAAAGCCTAACTTTTGGAAGTCCAAGACAACAATTCTGCTGACCTCCCTCCTAATTTTTCCAAGAATAGAAAACTCTATTATTTAATGACTGCTGTGCCCAAAACTGCTGCTGAGTATCACATCACCCACATGACTGTGTTCACGAACAGCAGGTCCAGCAGGGCAGCTTCCCCAGCTGATGCACTCCCCAGTTGTGGGGGGAAGTTATCTTCCACGCAGTCCAGGAACCTCCTTGACTGTTTCCTCTATGACTGTTTCCGGCAGACATCTGATAAGCTGAAGTCCACCATGTGGAGAAAGGTCAGAGATGGGGATTGGCTGGAGTGCAGACCTAAACATTAACTGTTAAAACCTTAAAAAAAAAAAAAAAAAAAAAAAAAAAAAAAAAAAAAAAAAAGAGCTTGCAGAAAAATCATATGTATGTAAATCTCACCAAAAAAATAGATGTTGCTAATATGTATGCTTCCCATTAAGCATCAGAAAAGTTTGTAAGAAAAATTTGAATAACAGTAATGGCAAGATTCAGCTTCACTAAATTGCTCCAGGGAAGGAGTGCCAAGGGAGAAAGTCCCTGGCTCAAGGATGGAAGTGCACCTGAGAAAGGCCAGAGCTGATGTAGAAGAAAGATCATTAGGGAGACTTTGATGTGGTTGCACAGATCTTGTGCTTGATATGTTACATAAATTGTCTGCCCTGTCAGTTAGACTGTACTCTGGACTCAGAGTAGAGAAGGCTTAACTGTGTGCTGAGAATTTCATGTATGTTCCATGTACCCCATTTTTAAAGTTTTGCAACCTGAGAAGTGTATCTTCATGTTTTCCAAACACTTGATACAAGCCAAGATACCCAGTGAAGGCAAACTTTCTTCTCCTTTAGTCTGATTAGGGTAGATTAATAAATTGACAAAATCCAAATGCAGAGCAAGCACTTTCCAAGGTTCACATAATCAAATGAAATGAGAGTTACTGATGTGAATACCATGTGAATGTCATCTCTACTTTCTGAATCTATCTGGAAAATACACACCAAACAAGTTTTCAGGTCCATGGCTAAGGATCCATTTATCTTGCAATTCCAGGCTGCATTCACCAGAAAGGGTCTGAATTTTAGGGATACCACTTGTTTCACTCTCAATTCATTCCATACTCCAGATCTGAGCAAGGAATCTATATTTTCCTGTGCTATGCTCTCCAGCTTTTGACAGGTAACAACTCTTGGGCCTGACTGTACTCAATTATCACATGCCCAGAGGACAGATGGAATTTGGTAGCTACTGCTCAGCAGAGATGCAGCTGTGTGTCCCAGAGACCAAGTGCTCAGAAGCTGCTCTGGTTTAATGACTTCATTTTGCTATTCTGCTCTACCACCCTTGCTTAACATCACACAATCAGGTTGAGGTCTCCACTGGAGTCTGTTGAAAAATAATGTTTCCTGTCTTATTTAAAACTGGAGTCCTGTGATTTGATTCCCAGTAGTTTTTTAGTACAGCTATGACAGCAGAGTCAGAACAAGGGTGAGAGGCCACTGATAGATGAAAATCAGAGAGAAGAAAGGGACTGCTTAAACACACATTGCAAGGCATGGGTTAAACCCTGGAACTAGAGATGCAGCCTGACATGAACTGTTAACTCATCATGTGGTCAATCACTCTCTTCCATCCAGTCAAATGCTACATTTGTGGGTCCCTTCCAACTCAGAAGTGCGTTGTGTTATATTTCTGTGTGTTGTATTTATATTTCACAGAAACGCGCAACTCGCTGATCATACTTTACTGAACTACACAGCTGAGATTAACACATTAATAGCCACAGGCATCAAAAGTAGCCTTGGAAGAAACCAAACCCCATGTCTGTCTTTGAAGGTTATGGTCTTTGACAACCATCATTTCCTTGGTGAATACCTTTTATTCATGCAGCACATCTGGATGGACTAACTGCACTTCCCAAGTATTGAATTACAATTTTCACTGTCTTGGACCCTTGGGAATTCTCTGAGAATTTGATCAGTGAAATGAAAGACAGAATAAATCCTTAAGTGTGAATAAATTTATGAGGGGTAATTGGAAAGGCAGCTACTTGCAATGCTCAGAAGTGGGTGCCCTCCTGGGAAGACTTTTTTCCTTCCCTTAGAAACATAATTTCTGCACCTTATACTACAACAATGCACAGTAGATTCAGATACAGTCTGGGACACAACAGCTTGGATTCTGTCCATTCTACAGCGAGATGCCAGAGTCTCAAAATGTTCACAAGTAAAACACTTGCATTAATATCTTTTGATGAAGGCCTTCAGAGTTGCAAATACAAGTGGTCAAGCTGTGCAAATTGTTTAAGCTAAAACCAGTTATGGGAATGTATCAGGGCAAAACTATCATGCTCATCTTGGACTTCTTCCTGCTTACAGCCACTGCTGTAAGACAGAAGGTCAGACTACATGGGTCTCTGGCATGAAGCAGCCTTTTCAGCTCTTAGGTTCCCATTCACCGCATCTTAGTACCAACGGAGTTCAGTGCCAAAACTCTAGGAGGGCTAACCTACCCAAAGATGTACAGGAAAGCTTCGGATATATGAGCATCTAATTTATATTCCCCTAGGTATTACTTAGTACCACAGCAGTTAAGACATCCTTCCCATTTCTCATCTGAGGGCACAGATGATTCCACTAGTCCAGCTGGTTTTAGCTTTGAACCACTCTGATGTCCAAGGCTTATGCCTCTGGTGCTATACAAAAATAAGGGATGCACCTCTTCCAGAGAATTTTGCAGGGAATACCCTCAAGATTAGACTGGTGAACAGCTGCTTAGAAATAAAAGGATTTCTCTGCAAAACAGGGAGGTACTTTCAGGACTTTGGAACAGCATCCAATTTTAACTTTCTGCATGCATGTTTGAACTGCAAAATGAGACATCTTTGCTACATTACGTGATTTGTAAGCAAATAAAGAAGAATGCATGCTAGGAAGTAGAAATGGACTAGAGCTATTCCGGACAAAGAATGTTTATAACCACACAAAGCTTCGTCCCACATCTCAAGGAAAACATGATTAACAGTACCGTGCTGATCTTAATCAGATTTATTAAGACAAATGTTGAAAATCCAGCGTGTATACTGTGTGTGGGTAACTAAAAAAAAAAAAAAAAAAAAAAAAAAAAAAAAAAAAAAAAAAAAGGCCAGATAAAAATGCCCCAGAGGGAGTGAGCTAATGACTATCTTCCCATTACCTCATGGGATCATTAGGTCGGCATGATCTCTCCGCGGCCAGCAGCGGAGCCGCTTCCCCGCCGGGACGGAGGCCAGCGGCCTTTCCCGTCCCCTCGCGTGCCCTCGCACAGGTGCAGCCCGCGGCGGGACGGACCCGCCGCCATGTCGGGGCGGGCGCGGCGGGACAGCCACCTCGGCTCCCCGCCCTGCCCCCTCCCGGGGGGCTGCTGGGCAAGGCGGCATTGTTGGCCGTGTCCATCACTCCTCTTCCCCGGCTGACATAATGAATGCGCTTGGACACACCTTCCAGCCCGGCGGAGAGGCGCCGCGTCTCCACGGACAGCCCCGCCGAGCTCTCCGCTCCGCTCCCCACAGCCCTCGGGGAGGCGCCCCGCCAGCCCGCCCGGCCCCATAGCCCGGCGCCCCGTCCCAGCCCAGTGAGGGGCCGCGGCGGCCGGGCCGGGCAGGGCAGGGCAGGGCAGGGCGAGGAGGGTAGAAGCCCTCGCTATGCTGCCCAGCGCCCTTTACTGGGACCTGGTGGGCTCCTCGGCTCTCCTCAACCTGCCGGCGGCGCCGGGCTTCGGCAACCTGGGCAAAAGTTTCCTCATCGAGAACTTGCTACGGGCCGGGGCGCCGAGCCCTGCTCAGCTCCGTCCCCTCCCCGCCAACCCCGTGCCCCTCAAGCTGTGCCCCGCGGCGGAACAAATCAACCCCTCCGGGGGTCCCTTCCCGGCGAGATGGGCTTTCCAAGTGCTCAACCCCTCTGCGGCGGACGGCGGCCGCCCGCCAGCGCGGGCCGCGGCGGCGGAGAGAGGCGGCGTCTTCCCGCCGGCAGCCACAGGTGAGCGCCCCGTCCCGCGTCCCGCCGCCGGGCAGACGGGACCGAGGGGCTTCCCGCGGGCTCGGCCCCGCGCTCCGCACGGCGGAGACGGCGGCAGGAGAGGCGCGGTCGCTCCGAGGAGCCCGTGGGCGGCGGCGGGACGCCGAGCCCCGCTGGGTGCCGTGCCGCCAGGGCGCGGCGGGGGCTGTCCCGGGGGCTCCGGCTGAGGGTCTCGGCGGTGCGGCCGGCCTGCGCACCTGTGGGTGCAGAGAGCGCGGCAGAGCCCTGCGATGGCCGCGTCTAATCGCAGTTCTTTCAGGTCTTTATGTCCCGTAGCCTCCAGGGGTGGTGAAAGGTTCGCCGCCAACAGGCGCTCCGGGAAAGTCTGAAACTCCCAAGTTTCGGGAGGAAGGCGAGCGGTTCCATCCTCCTGAGCAGCGATAGCTCGGGAGGCAGCAGCCCCTTTCTCCACGCGCCCTGCCTTGCGGGACAGCAAGGCGTGAAGGACGCGGCTCCTTCTGGCAAAAGGAGACTTAATCCATGTAGAACAGACAGTTTTCTGGAAGTTTGGACAAAACCAGGGACGGGGGAAGAAAATAAAAAGTTTTAAGGCAGTGTAAAGGTGCATTGTCAGCCGTTCGGCCCGATGTCACTCTGAGAGCCAGCGCGCTGCCTGGAGCCCGCAGGAACCCGTGCCGTGGAATTGGAAACAAACAGGTTTATTAAACCCATTCTGTGTCTTGAATGTGTCGATTTTCGTATGAATACATTTTGTCTGGGCATGAGCAACAGGTTTTAAGAAATGTGTCCTTCTGTTAGTCATGGAACTGATTGTAGTCAATTCATTAAACTCGGTATTAGACTCGCTATCTATATTGTATTTTGCTTTTCTGTTAGAATACATAAATTGATTCCAATATTATGCGGTATTTTAAGAATTTTTATTTATGGTCACACAGTTTTAAATGCGTTTAAAATAATAATCAGACAAGCAGAATTGTATTTATTGAATTAAGACTTTGAGATATGAAACCGAAAGGCTTGTTTTGAAAACAGACATAATTGTTTTCTTTTCAAACATAATTTTATTTCAATTAAATCCTGCAAACTGTTCTTCAAAATCCAAAGCAGTATTTGATCCTTTACCGGTGTGTACTTTAAAGGTAGGCAGGAGAGAGTCGAATTAACGTTTCTGAATGCTCCTGACCTCTCAGGTAAGTGTTATCTTAAGCATATCAGTTACTTAAACATGTTTGTTTTAACTAACTATTGGCTAGGCCAGGGAACAGGACAAGTATCATCTTCCTGCAATTCGATGAATATTATCTCTGCTTACCCTTTGCCCTTACCCTGAAAAAAAGTTCTAGAGAAAATACTATATTTATTTGTGAAAAGAGAGACAGCAGATGCTCCATCACTTTTATTTGCTAGAGGTATTTTTTGGGGTTTTATTAGTTGTTGTTAGTTTGTTTGTCTGAGGTTTCATTTATTTGTTTTAAAAAGCTATAGGTACATTACTACAGAAGTTCTCAAATGTCAAGTTTTGCAATGCTTGCTTCCAGGATTATTTCTTCTTTTGATCGACCCATAGTAGTAGTTGTGATTTTAGTGTGGTAGGTCTGCCTAGTGATTTGAAGTGCAGTCCTGTGGTGTTTCTGATTCCACAGCTCCCACAGATCTTGGCAAAAGCACCAGGCTCTTAGATTTGAGCAGGGAGAAATACTAGTGTTTCCTCATTCATTATGCACCTAAAAGAAAATTCTCCTGTGGCTGTACACTTTCAACAATGACTTTTAGATTCTAACAGGGATCTGTTGATTCTGATCTGACTTGTATGTCTTAAAGTGATGAGGATGCTTAGTTGTCTCAGCATTCATAAATTTGAATTAAATTGAAACTGTCTTGCTGAGCCAGTTTGTGGTTTCAGAGGAGTCTCTTGGCTCTCGTGTAGGCGTGTACCAAGGAAACCTTTCAGACCAGACACTGCATTTGAGCAGGGATGGGTTGGTCAGGCTGTGCATAATGTTTCTTGTTTATACAGTGATAGGGCAAGGGGGCATTTTGGCAGAACAAAAATTTTAGCCTTCAGGGACTAGTGAAGATATTTTAACTAAGGAATTTGTGCTAGGTAGGGTTTTTTAATTTACTGATTTTTTTAAAAAGCATAAAGTCATATTTGGAACCCCCAAATCACATGCATTTTGGAAAATCTTTTTCAAAATCTTTAATAAGATTATTGAAAATGTTAAAGCAAGTTTTTTTCAAAAAGTCTTTCTAGCAAGTGTTTTATAGATCACGCAGGGACTAAAAGCCCCTAATAAACTAGCTTGGCATAAGTCAAGTTTTCTTTTATTTCTAATTAAAAAAAATAAAGAGAATTTAAAAAGTGCCAGACTTTTTGGAAACAATAATCTGTATTACTCATGTAGTCCCAAATTCTGGTGAGCTCACCTAAAGTTCTGGAAAAGAAGGAAGTGTAAGATCACACCAGGGACAGAACTGAATAAGCTGAATCTTTTTATATGTACCCACAGTACCTACAAAGGAAAGACGTGAAGAAAGCACTCCATTTTAGGGTACCGTTTAACACTCCATTAAAGTACTAAAGAATGTAAATCCTGTATTCTTCCTGTAAATTGGAAGACGCTTATTCATGGTGGCAAAGGAGACCAGGTGGGATGGCATTCTTGATCTGGGCTAACTGGTCATGTAATTTTTCTTCTTGTAACTCCTCAGCAACTGAGTTGTACCAGCAAGTTTCCTTCTCATAATTTACAAGTTTCATAGTATTAGATGGGCTATTTCAAGTGCTTGTCTGCATGTGTATTTTATGTGTATCTCCTACAAAATTACCATGAATAAAAAACTGAACAAGTACTCCAAAACTGTCACACCCTAAATATTACATAATCTAATGAGCATGGTACACATAAATATATTTGTTGTCTGTAAAAATTTAAATGATCATTTTTCATCATCACATACCTTTTTTAAAAATTGAATAATCATCATAGGTGCTTGAAATCAGTTTGGTTTAATTTAAGAAGAACATGAACAAAGAGCATGTTACATAAAACTTAAGAAGGAAAAGCAGAAGGAACATTACTGCTGTATGATAAACTCATGAGCCTTCTGCAGTTGTATGCCAGTTTATACTGGCTTGGGATTCCTACAGGCTTTCTTGCACTTTGCTTGAAGCCCCTTTGCTCTGTGCTGTCCTTAGTTTCGTTTTGCTAATCTGAGTTTTAATCCCTTGACTCCAAGCCTATTGTTACTTTCTGGATAAATTAGGAGACTTCACAGTTTTCTTCAGTGTTTTCTGACACATAAAAATTGTCCAGATGATGCTGAGATGCTGTGTCTTGTAGCACGGATGCTGTAAAGAGGTCCTTCCATATATTTCCTCATGACTTAGTTTCCAGAAGCATTGGCTAGCACTAGAGCTGAGTGACCTTGGGAAATGTGAAGTTACTCTTCTAGCTGAAGTAATTTTTCTGAATATCTCTGCTCTTGTTAAGTAATTTGCCCTGGGGGAGATTGACAGTAAGGGCTTTATAACCTGAATATGGTCATGTGGAAAGACTCTGGCTTTCTGCTTTAATTTTGGCATTTTTATAGATTAACAGAGGAAGGAGGTTGAAAAATGCAACAAAACAAACAGTGAGAGAATTCGATTGTAAAACCTGCCGAGAAGTTTATCTTAGGGGATTTTTGCCTAAAGCATCAGAATACAGTAGAGCAGAATGAAGGACAGCACATGTAACACAAAAGAAATCAGAAGAACTATATAGTGAATATAAAGTTGACTTATAGTGAGCATCTATAGATGTACTTTATGCATATGTAGATACATTTGTTTTATAGATGTGTCTTTTCTTTCTGTAACATTTGGGTACTTTACATTTTGATGCAGTTATCATCACAATGTGCCAGTGAGATAGGAGAGATTTATACTGTGTAGGGGAGAAGCTGGAGCAAAAAGAAATGAGGTGACTTACCTAAGATAATACAGAAAACTGGTACCATTGCAAGGGAATTAAAGCAAGTCTTTTGCAGGCTAAGTCTCTGGAAAATTATGTCAGTCTTTTCCTTCTCAGGTGATGACAAGAGTTCTATCCTGTAATACTTGAATCAAACATATCCTGTTTCCCATATTTAATAAAGTATCTTGTGTTTTTTATGACAACCGGGAGATAATTAAATTACTGAAATTTAAGTGATATTTTTTCTTTCATTTTGGATCTCTTCTTAGTGAATTAATGCTCATTAATTATTGATTTCAAGCCAACTGGCAGCCAGGGTGTCTCCTCAGGCAACACCTAACACTAGCTTTCAGTAAAATAAGAGAAAAGAGCCCAGTGTTTTGTCTTGACTCTCTCTAACTCAGGCAACAAGTTGACTGACAGGTGTTAGAATTTTCTTGTTTTGTTGCTGTTTTCTGGAGATAGAAAGCATCTTTATTTTGGGGATCTGTTTGGCATCTTTTCTTATTCCCTGATTGCTGGGAGCACTGAGACACCGTAATTGTTTTGAAAGTTGGCCTTTGGAAACAAAGAAGTTTTTGTAAGTATTAGAAATCACAGACTCTGTCCAGCACGTTTCCCATTTCCAGTTATGTTCATGAGCCATTTAATAGAACTGGTCTGGAATGCCCATCATATCTTAAGAGTGGCTGCAAAATGGCTTTTAAAGGACGAACTTGTCCTCATTGAGAGGTTGCCAGAGCTAGACTAGTGCCAGCTACTTGCCGACCCAGCCTAGTCTGGCAGTCTGTGCTCAGTGAGGAGTATGAGCACTGCTGGACACTGCTCCTTCCTTTGGCTAATCTGGTGGTGCTGTCTCTTAGAAGGAAGATCCTGAGTTTGGTCCTTGGCAAGATTCAGATACTGCCAGAAGATATCAGAGCTGCATTAGGAAGACAAGTGATGGAGTTTGTAGAAAAGAAATTGACTGAGGGGCAGCCATGGAATCAGTCATGCCTACAGTTAGTGAATTAACTTCTATAAAATGTATTTTGTACACTAGAAAGAGGTGGTCTTCTGAAATCCTGTAGTATATTACTCATGATTTTAGAAAACACATGACTGTAGTAAGGATTAATCTCACGAGGCAAACTCAAGTGCAGATTTCAGGTTTTATTGTACTGTGTATTTTTTTTTCTGTTAAGAAATCCTCCTAAATTTTAGAAGGCAAGTTCTCTGCTTCCATTGCCCTCTGAAGGTGTTTTGCATTCTTTTATAAAGCAGCTCTGCAAAATAACTGATGTCTTACATGATACATTTGGTCAATCATGACCCCATTGCAGAAAGGGGAGGTATTTTTTTTTCAAAATGAAAACAACTTCAGGTATATGAAGCAGTAGGAGGCTGTTTCAAATGTCAGATAGACCCTTATATTTACAAAATTATGCAACTAAATATTTTCAGTAACCTGGACTGTGTTTCTTTGAGGTGAGTTGTCACTTTGGAGAAGTGGCCTTTGCTTTGTGGTGAAAAGCTTACGAAAATTTTTCATGAGAGACTGCTTTTGTCTGCAGTTGTAGCACATAATTCTCTTGAGGTATTCTGAATGTGTGTTGAAAATATTACTTCCTTGTGACTATGTGAATGTCTCAAATTTCAACTTGAAAAAGTATTTCCTTGTACAAATCTAAAAATACTAAACCCCTTATGTTAAAAAAAAAAGAAAAAAAGGAAAAAGAATTCACCGTGTGTTATTTTTTTTATTCTAACACTGTTTATATTATCTTGAGACTTCTGTCTGCACGGAGCTAGCAATACTGCAACAAGTAAAGACTGCTCCAGGTAAAAAATTTTGGCTAATCAGTGCATACCACAGGAATAAATGGTGCATTTTGGCCTATTGTAAGATTTTGATTTAGGGCTGCAACAGTGAAAAACCAGTGAAATGTCCTCTTGCAGCAGCTGACCCTAATTTTGCCATGTTTGAGGAAATAATTTCTAAACAAGTTGTAGTATGTTGAAAATCAAAGAAAATAACTGATGACTTTTTAGCTGAACTTTTACATATTTTAGAATCTTTATGGCTGTACAGGTTATAGTATTCTTTTGATGTTAGCTATGAAGGATAAGAAGAATGTCATAGTAATTCAGCTGTTTAATGAAAAGTAAGTGTCTTGTCTAATCTGTGCTCAATACCAAGAGATGCCTCCAGAGGATGAGACACCTTCTGTATCTGTTTTAAGGTGATGAATTGTTATGTAGAGCTACTTACCTCTTCTCATTGACCATGCAGGGGGCTCAGGCAAGGAAATCGGGCAAGACACCGAACTTTTAGACAGAGAACT